>NW_021319117.1:269447-382541 GCF_001605985.2 Dendrobium catenatum | reverse complement strand
TGGATATTTCTCGACATTAACCATATCCATTTATGCCTGGGAAACTGCCTGTAGGACATTACAAATCTGACTTTTTCTTATATTAGCAAATAAGTTAGTGATCACCCTCTGTAGTATATACAATATCATCGGCCCATCAAAGAAAAAACGGGGCCTTTTGTCAGCATACATAGTTATTAAGCGACAGTTATTTAGCAGTTAGCACTTAGCACTCACAATTAGCGACAGTTATTTAGGCAATGAACATGTCGACATTTCACTAGGCGCGCCACGTCAGCAACTGAGGGTCCGAACTGAAAAAAAAAAATTTAGGTTAAATTTTAAAAAAGCGACGCCTTAAATATATGAGGCGAGGCGCGCCTCAGTAAATTTGAGGCGTAAGCCTCATAAACTAAACTTATTGCGTATGCTTTGAGGCTTAAATGGACGAAATTGCGCTGAGGCGCGCCTCAAGGTGCGCCTTTTATTGTGCAATTTTAAACGTTGTGCTGCAGGAATTTCATGGGAGCGCAATTAAAGGCTATTTGGGGGTGCAAAACACATACAAAAGGTTGGCAGCAAAATTTTATTAGAAAGGGATGCATAAGGATGTGGAGGAGATGGTGGCTAGGTGTGAGGTATGCAGAGAAATAAGTACATGATTGTGACTCCAGGGGGACTACTTCAAACCTTGACTCTTCCAGATAGAGTGTGGGAAGATGTTATCATAGATTTCATAGATGGGCTACCCCGATCTGAGAGGTTTATAGTGATTTTGGTGGTGGTTGACAGGTTGAGTAAGTATGCTCACTTCATTTTCTTACATCATCCCTACACGACAGTCACATTAGCTACAACATTCATCAGAGAGGTGGTTAGATAAAAGTACTGTGTTCACAGTTATCACTTCTGTTTTTTTGGGACCTATGAGATCAACCTTTCTTTGGTAATGCATTTCTTGTCATAACACAGTTCTTGTTTGTGATTTATTCATGGAATGGAATGTACTTGTGGAGCAACTAATGAGCTACTTAATCACAAACAAGAACTGTGTTATGACAAGAAATCTTTTAGACTTCATTTGAGACGGCTTTTTTATTACTTCTTAAAATAATTTTTTTAAGTATAAAAAATTTCTTTGTTGTATTAAAAAGTTGCTTTAAAAGCATTAAGAAAGCCGTCCCAAACAAAGCCTTAATCTTTATTTTCATAAATTATGGAGTAAAATATTTGGCTTCAACATTACTTTCGTCTCATTCTACTAATTTGTCTAGTTTTGTTGGTGAACAGGTCTTGCTTTCTATCTGCTCACTATTGACTGATCCGAACCCGGATGACCCACTTGTGCCTGAGATTGCTCAGATGTATAAAACCGACAGAGCAAAGTATGAGGCCACTGCTCGCAACTGGACCCAGAAGTATGCCATGGGATGAAACATGCTCCACCTCTTCTTCGTTTGAGACTGTTTGGATATTTAATTTCTTTTTGTTTTCTGGAAAACCATCTGTTCCCTTCCCATCTTTATCTTGGTTCTGGCGCTGTTAATCGAATACCAGGCTTTCATTCACTCCCTCCTGTATACCGGATTTGTTGCTTTCTTAAATTTAAAAATTTGCACAACTTTTTTACTTTCTAATACTTTGCGTTTAGATTAGCTACATTAGGCCTGCTATTTTAATTTCTCGGAATATGTAAGCTTAGCGGTTTGCATCATTAAACTTACGCTTAGCTTTGTCACCAAGCCATCAAAAAGGCCCCCTAACAATTTTAGATTTTTATTACAGCTACCTGTCAGTTAACCATTCGGGTGATTGGTTCATAAATATAGTTTTTTTTTTATTCATTTTTAATTGATGCATTTGTGCCTCACTTTTTGCACGGATCATTTGAAATTTAAGGGATTTGCATACATACATACCACTTTATTTCATGTTATTTACATATTACATATCTACCATCCATAGAACAAAATTGGATGCATGAAGTGAAATATTAAAGTTTATAGGATGATATGAATGGTAGAAATGAATTATAGGAGTGGTAGATTTGATAGTAAAGTTTTTTATGGGTGGTAGACATGTAATATTAATATTTTGAATGTTAGATATGTAAATAACATGAAATAAAGTGGTATGCATGTAAATTTCCCTTGAAATTTTTATGCTTCCATCTTTTGTTAAGCTGCTGTGCTCTATTACTGATACGAGAGGATGGCAGAGCGGTTCTTTAATTATACAAAATCAAATGATATTTTGTAAAGTTTGTTATTGAGTTTCACTGTGTCTCTAAGCCACCTTGCAGCATTATGTACTTGCATCCTATAGTGTTACAACAATTTTTTTTCTCTATCTTTAACCAAAGACTAGAGTGCCATGATGCTCAAGTATATTGTGTCACAATGTTGTATGGTTGTACGAAAAAAATGGGGTCAAAGCCGCCAAATCCAAGCAAGGATAGGTCCCCTTATAACCCCCTAACAAGTTTGACCAACATAATTGGGGCCTAAGTCAACAGTACAACCTAATTAATTGTCACAATAACATTTCTCACATAATTAATATAACGCTTCAGAATTAAATTTAGAAGAATTATCTATTTTATTTTCTTAATTAATCAATTAGAGCTTCTATAAGTCATTAAAATAATAAATATATATTCAATGAAAGCAACTAATAATTACATATCTCAAAATATTGCACAATATTTATTCTCTCAAAATCACTATATAATAGTCATGAAATTAGTATAATCACTAATTGATCACAAGTTTCTAACTATAAAAGAATTAAAAAAAAAATGAAGAGCAAAATCTAAAGAACCTGGCAATCTTTAACAGCATCACTTTTCACAATCTTGACATATTCCCTAACGTGAAATCATTAAAATTTACATAATAAGCTTAAAAAAAAAATCAAAACTATATAACTACTTTTAATACTAGGCAAAAGAATTAATATGTATGTTCAATTCCAGTCAATATCCATCATTACTTAATATGAGTAATAAAAATTTTTAAAATTAATAATAAAATCAAAATGATAAAAAAGTCATCAAATAAGTCATATTAATATTCTATGCTATGTGGTATCAATATTAATATCAATATGATACATATATATATATTAAAATCAATAGTTGCTTGTAGCTTTAAGTGCCTCAACAAAGTGATCCACCTTCTCTTTGGTATTGTGGAAGTAAAGGTTTGCACGAGAACTGGAACTAACAGCCAAATAGCGGTGGAGTGGTTCGGCACAATGATGAACTGATTGAATAGCCACACCATACAGGTAGCACTACTTAAAGTAAATCATTTGCAGGCAAAGAAAATCAATTTGATATCATCAGAGTAACGTGAAATATTAAAAGTAAGTTATCAACAAAAAATATTTCAGATCTACATGAATTTAAAGAGAAAAAAGATCATCATCAAGACAGGGAAGATAGACTGAACTTGAATATCAGAAGCTTCACAGCTGATGATAAAAATTGTTACGTGCATTGAAATATTTACTACTGCTCTAAATAAATGGTGGGAAACTTCTTTATACCCTCAACAAGTTGAGAGATTATTCTGTGCGGATACTTAATCGTTCAGAGGTGAACTAGAGAGGGCCACATCACCCGGTACATAGTGGTACGCAGCACACAGCCGTTGTACACAACAAAAAAGTGATGTGGTGCGCTCTGATTCGACTATGGATGACGTCCAATGTCCGCACAGAATAATTTTCCCAACAAATTAGACATAGATATCTAAGTAAGACACACTGCCCTATCGATTGTCTTGTTAGTGTGAAAGGACCTGATACTTAGTGGTTAAGGTTAAAAAAAAAATTAATATCATAATTGCTCATTATTGAAAATTTTGGTGGTTGTACAAAAAGAAAAAGAAGTAGAGCCAACGTGGAATTTTGTTACAGCCGTAAAACGAGTGGAGGTTGCTGATTACTTGAAGTAGGTAGCGCACTATAAGAGCTAGTGGAATTATAAGAGTTATGTAGCTCATCTTGGTCTGTTGGTTGGGGGCTTTGGCTACTAATCAAGAGGACTTGAGTTCGTAACTTGTATATGTGATGTGTGTGTGAGTTTAATTTAACGGCTCAAATATCCCACAAGAAAAGAATTATAGGAGCTATAGAATTAGTGGAAGGTTGTTGCAACTAAGAGGGTATATTGGAGACTAAGAAATGTATATGAAATTGTAATTATGCTGATAATGCTATATAAATTTGAATGTTGGGAGTTAAAGAAATATTGATATGTATGTTGTAAAAAAATTGAAATGTTAAGATGCATGCATAAAAACAAATTATGAAGGATAAAATAAGGAGTAATTATATTAGAAGATTAGTTGGAGTGACATCTATTAAAAATACAATTGAAAATAACTTTATTAATGATGTTGTATTTAAGAACTAAACTTGATGTTGATGCTATAAAATAAGAATTTGTTATTTTGTGATATTGTGGAAAAAAATCGAAAACTCTTTATTAAAACATGGACCTCTTCATTAAGGATTATTGAAATATTTGTTGGACAATAGTATTTGGAGGCACAACAAGGGGATAAGAGGTTGATGAGCGTAGAGAGATAGAAAAGGGCATGAGTGACACAACGAGAGATGTAGAAAATATGATGTGCGTGTACTTAAAAATATTTGACGGTCAAATAAAAATGAACAAAAACTTTTCATCTCAAATTTTCGTACATCATAAAATAATTAAAATATTTTTCTAAAATTTAATATTTAGTTAAGATCCTTTTCATATATATATACATATATATATATATATATCATAGCCTAAATTTAATATGAATTGACCATAGGATTGTCACAACCCGGCTCGATATGACTTACAATTGCGTAGGTCATACTGTGTCTGATTGTGACAATACTAACCCCAAAATCTAGTTGGAGAAATAATGAAAAAACTTTTAATTTATATAGTACATACAGCCACTATTGAAAGATTATTGAATTTCAAAATAATTTTTAATATATCATCAACAATATATACAATCTAAAGTTTATTTAGAATAATACTTGGCAACAAAGAGAATAACAAAATAAAAGCCAAGCATTAAAAAAAAAAATCAAAACTAACAAAACATTCATACTACACAAATCAGATCCTACTATCCAAACTACTCAGCTCGCTCCGTACCCTTCCTGTGGCCTGACATAAAAACAAAAGCAGGAATGAATTAACACGACTCAGTAGGCTATTATAGCCTAAAATATAAAACAATATCTGAAAGCAAAATAACAAAAAATTGTGCTAAAAAGTACTATACAAAAAAATTGAGATCGAAACTAAAGCAGAAGCTAAAACTTAAAAATCATATCAATATCATCAATCTATATGGTGATTTTACCTCTTAAGTGATTTAATTTTACCTCTATGACCTATAGTTCACCTCGATTTTACACTTTATGAGCATGCTGATTAACCAATCATTGTTGGTGGATTAATTAGTAGGGGACTGTCACCCCCTGACCAAAAATTAGCCCACAATCCTGATTTATTAATCTAAACTTGAGCGAGATAATTGAAATTACCCTATACCTATTTGGAAAGAATTATCTTTTATCTTCTTTTTTTATTCCAGATCCACTAATAATATCCAAATATAGTTAAAACAATGGAATGAACATTCATTTCATATAAACTTCAAAACATATATATTATTCATGGCTATAAAAGAATAAAAAATAAAAAGTAAAATACCAATATCCACTAAATCCAGATTAGCCTCACTCTATTGGATTATGAGCCTTCCCTAAAATCATGCAAACTACATAATGAGTTAACATTCCAATAGATTACCAAAGCCTACAACTATATTTAGTGCATAGAAATAGAAATAATATGAATGAAATCATTCAGACTAGATCAATATGAACATGTGACAATTAATATAAATATTAACATATGTCGAAATAGTGATCTTTGTATAATTTTTTTATCAATATTATTACACTCATCATGTATATGCCAAATTAGACATATGTATATCATAATAGCATCAATTATCCTTGACTCCATCCTGTTCTAGTGTATCACATAAAATGTTATATGAAAGGTTATCATATGAATTAATGTTATTGTGCATATGTTAAATTAATTACTAGTATATATTGATATGATACGGCATCAATGCATCATGTTTGTGTTCCATCAATTATTCATGCAGATTAATATCATAGATTCATATTTATACCATATTATGTATATCAACATGTCTATCATATCTAGTTATGTTTATGTCATGTCGTATCAATATGTATGAACCATGTATCTTGTACTTATATCAGGCTCATCATGTATCTTATTTATGTATCTTGTCATATCATATAATTTATGCATATGTTATGTTATGTCATGTCTAATTATATAGAATCATGTCATAAACACATATCATATCATATTTTGCATGACTGACATATTATTTTTTTTGTATCAATTCCAATAGATCCATTAGAACATGCAAGAATCAGTCCCATCAATCCTAGAGTTAAACAAAAAAGGAATCAGCATTAGAAATCTCATTAAATATAAGTCAGATGTCTTCATATATAAAAAAATAATTGTCACTCTGTCTATTGACGTATTATATCATATCATTAAATTTCCTTATGCTTCATGTCATATCACTTAGGCTTATACCATAAACCATTTTTTTAAGAGAAAGGCCATCAAGCCATCCTCCTAAACAGGATAGCATGTCTCTCGTCATACAAAAATTATTTTTACATACAAAATAAATAAAAATAATAATATAAATTTTCAAAATTATTTTCTATGTATAAATGATCAAATAAAACTTATGTCAATTCCCAGAGCACATTTATTATTGCATTGCTAATGTATTTCATATGGTCATAATAATAAAAAATTAAGTAAATTGGATTTTTAATAGAACTACTGACTTTATGCCTTTATAATTATTAATATTTATTATAGGGACCACTTAAGTTATTGGAAAGTGATCGAGGACATTAAATTAGGACGGTTTAGCAATGCTCGTGAAATTTTATTAATTTAAAAATATTAATAAATGGATAAAAGAAGGTGCAATTAATAATTGCCACTATGGAGAATGAAAGGAAAAGGACGTATAAGCATACACAAAATAGGTGACAGCTATTTTAATTAATAAATTCATATAAATTATTATCAAAATTTTAAAATTAAATTAATTAGATTTTAAATTAATTTTTTTTTTCTGTTTGGGGGACTTACATATAAGATGCGTGTGATTTTTTATAATTAATTTGTCTTAAAATTAAAAAAATAATATATTAATTTATATTCCAACATTGAGTTTTTTTAAAATAATAAATATTGATATGTCGTCAAAAAATTATCTTGATCGAGCATGAATCTTGAGGCAAACATCCGAATTAACTCTGATTTCAGCAAACTTATAGTCCAATTGAATGTCTCAAAAAGAGGAACCCATCGACACCAAATTCGATCAAATCCGATCCCAAATGGATCCAAATCGAGGACCCAAAACACGTTGGAAGGTTCAAATCATAAATTTCATGATTAAATGATATCCAAATGTGACATGCTTATAGTGAAATCGAGCAGCTCGATGGAACAATCCAACAAGCACAAGATCACCAAATTCTGACATCATTAAGATTCTTAAATACTTGATAAACGGTCCATGATAAAGGGAGTTGATATCAGTCGTCCATTCAAAACACTCCCAATACGCTCTTGATTTCTCTTTATTTACTAGCCACGCGACTCCAAAAAACTAAAAATAGACCCACTATTCTTCATTGAGGGAAGGAGGAAGAAAAAGAAAGAAGAGGAGAAGAGCTTTGAGGCTTGAAGAATCCTAAAGCTTCACCCCAGCATCACCGTCGATGGTTCAGCACCACCAAGCCGTCATTACTGAACTTCTGGTTGACCATCATCATCGATCCTCCACTTGGTAGCCACTAACAAGTTACTCCAATCACTGTCACACATCGACTACGGTTTCTCTGACCAGTGTCGCTAGACTATAGTCTTTCCGACCTCTATCGCCCATTGACTACAGTCTCTCTGACCATCATCGCCTAACTATGACCATCAACCCCCGAATACATTCATTTCGACCTTTTTCACCCACCGACTATGATCTCTCCAACCACTATCATCAGACTAATGTTTCTCCGACCACCATCGCTCGACTACGGTCCTTCTAATCTCCATCTCCGGACTACAGTTCTTCTGACCTCTTTCGCACATTGACTACGGTTCCTCCGAACTCCGTTGCCCGTTAACTACGGTCACTCCGACCATCATTACCCGCCTAATACGGTCCCTCCGACCTCCGTCTCTCACCGATTGTAGTCTCTATGACCAACATTGCACGTTGACTATAGTCATGTCGATCAAATGAATAGGTCAACATTGATTCTTCCAATTTTAATCATCTAATGCACTCTATATGATATATATTTGCTACAATGATCCAAAACCTTCCCCTAAAGGAAGGGTTTCATTTGTAATAAAATGCAAACACTAGTAGGTTCATTCAAACTGAGCAGGGCCCCGTGATTTTCTGCCCTTTTCAAAGGTTTCTATGTTAAAAACTTTAGTGTCTCTCATTTATCTGTTTGTGTGTTGGATCTTCGATCAAAACTAAGACGCTAAACTTTATATCCCTCTACCATCGAGAATATTCCAGGACACAGTAATTATCATTATTATTATATGCATGATATTTTTGTTTATAAATACTACATTTATGTGATAGTATTAAATATTTTTAGAAATAATTGGAACAAAATTTGCATAATTTATAATTTGTGATCAAACGATATCAACAATAGATCTAATATATGTGATAAAATATATAATATTGTTCTTCGACTATATATTATTGGAAAAAAGTTGAAAGTTTGGACTTTATATGCCTCATAATATATATTGGAAATTGACCTAATAAATATACTCATTTAATTGTAGAAATATAATTGAAAGTTCATTTTATGCAAAAATACTCTCATTTTATAGAAATAATCAAAACCCTCACGCAACAATACACAAATATTTGAAGTTTTGAACAAGAATATCTTGCTCTTCTTTGCACCTTTTTTTTTATTTCTGATGATATATGAGCACATGTAAGCTATCTGCAATGGCTCTTTTCATGCTATATGTTTAAGGTTAATGATGGTATATGTTTTGTTTTTATGGTTTTAATACATTATTCATGCCGTAATGAAAATGGTCAAACCTAGTTTACAGTTTCAAACATGGTTCAAACATTGTTCTCATTTTTGGTAGGATTCTAACAATATTCAAAGAAGATTATAACAATATTCAAAGAAGGTTCGAACAAAGTTTTAATAAGGTTCCACTATTATTCATTCAAGGTTAATAATGTTTGGACATGGTTGAGACAAGATTCAAACATGGATTAACAATGATCAAAAATAATTTGAGGAAGGTTCAAACAATGCATTATCTTTTTGAAATTGATTCTACAAATTTTGACCATGGTTGGAATAAGTTTCAAATAGGATTTTGATCATGATTCAAACCATATTATTTTATATGCATTATCTTTTTGAAATTGACTCATTTGCATTATTTTATCATGCATAAAGGTGCCCAATTTAATTATATATGTAGAAAGGTTTTACATTACTTCGGTCATATATAGAGTTAAGAGTATGATGGAGAAAATAGTTAAGCAATATAAAGCAAATGATCTCATGGTTAAGGGTCATAGATCCCTCTTTAGTTAGTTCTTCAAATCTCCTGAATCATAGCTGCTAGGAATTTGATCCATTAACTTTATTAAAAATTATTGATGGTGATGAGAATGAGAGATATCTATTATATTTAATATTGGAGGGAAGAATGCATCATTTAGAGATACTAAATTTTCTTTGATGATCAATTGTTAGAAACCTGTCTCCTACTCCCAACAAGGTAAAGAAATCACTCTCCTTCGTGGGTAATGGAGAAACCCTACACCACTTTTCTCCTCAAAAAGTCACTTCTCCTTAGCCTCCTCAACTAGATCCAAGTCTTCCCACCATGACTCACCAGAACTCTTATCACAAGAACCTTTACAATAAATAAAGGAAGGAACGAAGTAGATTTGACTAGGAAATCTTTGGTGAATATTTCACCCACTGTTTTGATCTATCCCAAAAAATCTCTCAAAGTCTCTCTAATCTCTCGCTTAAAACCCTCTTGAAAGTTTCTCTCTAAAAGCTCACACAAGCTCTTAACCTCTCATGTCAAGATTAAAAAAAAAAAAACTCAATCTAAAGCACTCTAGAATTCTTAGGTTTTGATATTTATAGTTAAGGCTCTAAAAAAAATCCTAAATAAGTTGTTTATGACAATTGTTGCCATGATTGTACAGTATGGTCCATAGATTGTACAATATGATTAATATAAGCTCTCTAAAATTTTGAAAATTATTTTTTATTAGATATGACTGAACCATATGGATCATACATTTCAATTAGTTCAATTTTTTTTTTGCTTCAGAGCATAAAATCATCTAGCTTGAACAAATAGCTTACAAAGATCCTCCAAAAAGCTCTTTGTTTGCTCGACATGTATAATATTGATCATATAGTATGAAATATATTCCGATTCGACTTTTTGATTTTATGTCCTAAAATAGGTAAATATTTAAACAAGATGTTTAAATGTTTTTTAGTACAAACATATTCATCTAGTACAAACTGATCAAAATTTGAATTTACCTATTTCTAGAAATTAAAAAAAAATGGAAAGTTTAATTTCAAATAACAAATCATATTGGATGATATCATACAATATGATTTGTTATTTCAAAATTTGATTTTAATTTTTTATTATTTAATATCGCTTGATTTTCTAATTTTCAAAAAATTATCTTAGTAATATTGCATTGTAGGATATATGTTGTACAATATGATTAATTAGAGACCAAGTGCATAATTAACCTTCAATTTTTTTGCCCTCAATGTATTTTCACTCTTTTTTGTGTGTGTTTGATTTTTTAGCACAATTTATTCATTTATATAAGTAAAACTAATTCATTGATCCCCTTAACCGATAATGAAGGGCAATTGTCTATTTTTGGAACTTTTATTTGGTTCGGTGAACGTAAGTAGAGGAACGTCCGGTCGGCACTAAAATCCCTCCAAAAAACTCGGTATTTGCTCGGTATTGCTAGGCATTATTTGGTAATAATGAGGAATACCATTATGTGAAGACCCAATACCGAGTTATACCAAGCTATACCGAGTTATACAAAAAAATACTGAGAAAAACTCGGTATTTTTTTGTATAACTCGGTATTGCTCGGTATAGCTCGGTATAACTCGGTATTGAGTCTTCACATGATGGTATTCCTCGTTATTATTTGGTATTGCTCGGTATTTGCTCGGTATTTCTCGTTTTTTGACACAATTTTAGCTCCGATCGGATGTAGCTCTACATTCGGTCGGAGGACGTAATAATTGTTCCTATTTATGGCACCTTACTCATATAAAGGAGAATATTTTTTTTTTTTTTTTTCTTTTTTATGATTGGTATCTCTATCACATAAGTAGCTGAAAGTTATGCTCAAGCGGTGTCAGCACCTTATCATATATTTCTTCCTCAAGCGGTGCCTATTTATTGCTTGTTTCTCAAAAATTTATACAACAAAAAATAATTTCTTACAACCACATCTGCTAAAATATAATAATTATAAAAGAATTATTATTTAAAAGATAAAAGAGTTAGAATGCTTATAATAATTTACAAAAATATTATTTCACATAATAATTCTCTCACTTCTGATACAGCACCTTAAGCTGGCCATTCATTGGATTTTGAAAGTTATTATTGGCATTAATGTTTCATTTAGGATGGTTTTCTGACTATTTTTTAAAGCAACTTTCTCGTACAAAAATTTCATATTCAATAAATTTGTATGTTAAAAAGTTGTTTTAGAAAGCAATAAAAAAGTCATCCTAAAAGCTTCGGCTTCGTTTGAGACGACTTTTTTATTGCTTCTAAATACATCTTTCTAATTTAAAAATTAAAATTTGTATACTATAAAACTGTTTTAAGAGACCCTAAGAAAGTCGTCCCAAATGAAGTCTTCAGCTTCGTTTGAGACGGCTTTTTTATTGCTTTCTAAAATGGAGTTTTAATACAATTTTTTTTATTTTTGTACTAAAACTCTATTTTAGAAAGCAATGAAAAAACCGTTCTAAACGAAGCCTTCATTTAGAAAAGTTTCTTAATGCTATAATAATTTTTATGACTACTATTTTTTCACTGTTTTTAACAAATTTTAATACTATTAAGCTACTTTTACAACAGCTCTTAAAAAATATTTTTTCCCTACAACAGCATTACATTTAATTTTATAAAAAATTATAGGCATACCAAATGGATCCTAAATTTTGCATTATTTAAAAAATTAAAAAAAGGTAGGCTATGGGCCACAGCTATCACCCAATTCTCCTGCTTTTGGCCAAAGAAGCCAACCAGAAGGGGAGAGAAAGCAAGGAAAGAGAAGGCTTTAATGGATTCTATCACCTTCCATTCTTTTATAAAGATTAAATTGGTCTGCCACTTCTTAGTTAGTTGTTCATACTTTATTCTAATCCTTTCTTCTCTTCATTTTGCTGTGATTCCAGCTTCTGGACGTAAGAACAGGAAAGGGTAGGGTTTGCAGATTTCTACTTCCAAGGTAAAGCCCTTGTTTCCTCTCATTCTCTTCTGGTCAACTCCAAGCTGAAACTAAATAGTTTTCATGAAAATTTAGTAATGAATAGTTCAATTTTCTTTCTCAATTAAGACTTCTTCATCGATAGAGTTTAAACAAATCTGATTTTAGTTTGTTTTCCAAATTCAACAATCCAGTTTACAGTTTAGTTTTGCTTTTTTTCATATTTCTCAACTGTCAGAATCTTTTATAATTATATATTACAATGTCCTCTTTCTTTTGGATTAAAGGATCCTAACTGATGATTATTACAAAATCATTCTATTATTACACCCATTACGCTGTATTTTGGTGCAGATCAGATCAGCAGAAAGAAAATGCAAGGGAATAATAGTTTTGAAGTTAATGTCTTCTTATTGCGATCTTAAGGACCTAAAGCTTGAGGTTTCTAGATTGGGATGGCTGGCACAGTTTCGATCTTCCGGATTGTTAGATGCCCAAAATGTTCCAAGCTTCTCACAGAATTTGCTGATATTCCTGTTTACAAATGTGGTGCTTGTAGTGCAGTGCTCCATGGTAAGTTGATCCTTATTATGCCAACCATTTATCTTTTTTTTCAAGAAAGTTCTTTTTTGGTTGGTTCTCTTCATTTCGTTTGTCAAGCTCAAGAAAGTTAAGCGGGAGTAGATGTAGGCTTTCTTTGGGACAGCTTTTTTGCTGCTTCTTCAAGCAGCTTTTTAATACAAAAATTAAAAATTTTGTACTAAAAAACTGGTTTAAGAAGCAATAAAAAAGCAGTCCCAAACAAAGCCGTAGAGAGAATTGGCAGAGTTGATAATGTTGGAATGAATACAAAATCATCATTAACAACAACAACATTATCATTAGCTTTTTCTCAAACTGTCAAGGGTTGAGCTTAGGATCAGTCAATTTTTATTCATTTCCAACGGGTGTTTTTAGATGTTTTTTATGTTATTTTTAGCATAACTTCTATTTATGTTACTTAGGTCTACCATTTTTTAGTCATTATCCTTTGAGATTTATTTTACACATATGTTTATTGATATTTATTCTAAGTTTTTTGTGCATGTTCAAAACCACTCTATTACATATTGGATGTTACTCGAATCCACAGATTCCCCATCATTTGAACCCTTATCCACAGGTTTCCCATCTTTTGTATAATCCAGCTTACTTATACAATCCCATTTAGCTCACTGATCTAAGACATTATTCTTTTCTTTGGTGTATTATTAAATACAATAAAGATCTAAATTCAATTTTTCAAATCATATTATAGATTTTTATTCTCTAGTTATTCTTGTTTAGAAAAAGATTTATTTGTTGTCTATGAAAAAATCATGGATCACCTCCCCTCTATCTTTAATAAATATAGCTTGCACTCTAGAATTGGCGGAGAATTAAATCAATAAAGTATTTATCTTGTCCTTATGTGGTATTCGAGCAATTTCTTTAGCTCCTCTTTTTTCTCTCATTTTATCACATTCTTCTCTCTCCATGGCTAGTAGCAAACAAAGTACCTACTTTGAGTTGGAATCTAGCATTGATCCATATATACAAAATTTAAAGTGGACAGACCAAACACCTAGTCGATAGAGCCATGATTCTAAATTAAATCTAGACACCTCAACTCTACATCAATAATAAAACTATTGCACTAACTTTTATGAACTTAATCAACCTATGTTAGTTAGTAGATATGTTAGATCTTGTACCACACAACATGTCAACAACTTTGTGTCACATGACAAGTTAGCTCCTACTTATTATTCCCATGTTACATCATTAATAAAAATTAAACTTTCTAACAACATTCATGAAGCTCTTGGACAATCCTATTGGAAGTGTGTTATGTTGGAAAAAATTGGTGACCTTAAAAGCAATGGCACTTGAGAAATCATTGGACTTAAAAGGAAATTGACCACTCGAATATAAGTATATTTTCTCCATTAAATCTAATACTGATAAATGTGTGGATAGATTCAAAACTCGGTTGGTAGAAACTTGTTGATCTAACTTAGCTTAGCTCTCACCTATAAGCCAAGGTTTTAAAAGGCGAAATCGGGAATCGATACGTTTTTTCTAAGCGAAGCGAGGCGAGGCGAGGCATAAGCCTCAAAACGATTAAAATAAATTAATTTAAAATTTTAAATAATGACAAAAAATAACAAAAATAACAATTATTTGTACTACCAATAATAAAATAACATGAATACAAAAATAAACCAGTCTGCCGGGGGTCCAAGTGCTGACACTTCAACTTGAGTTTCATATTTTCATGCAAGATCTTTTCTTTTTGTGCCACTAGTCGTGCTAACAATAGGATATATTTTAACAAATATTTGTACTACCAAATACCAATAATAAAACAACATGAATACAAAAATATACCAGTCTGCCGGGGGTCCAAGGGGGCGCTGCCTCCTAGCAGGGTTTGACCTGTCCGGTCAGGTCGCGGGGTCAAGGGGCTGCCCCCGGAACAAAATTATATTATAAGACTAATTTTGAAATTCTGCTTATTATATATGCTCAATACCGAGCATACCGAGCATGTACCGTTCAGTACCGAGCGTGTACCGTTCAGTACCGAGCGTGTACCGAGCATGTACCGCTCAGTACCGAGTGTGTACCGAGCATGTACTACTCGGTACCGAGCGGTACTGGCTCACCGAGCGTGTCCGGTTCAGTACCGAGCGTGTACTGGCTCGGTACCGAGCGTGTACTGGCTCGGTACCGAGCGTGTACTTGCTCGGTACCGAGCATGTACCGCTAAGTACCGAGCATGTACTTGCTCGGTACCGAGGGGTACTAGCTCAGTACCGAGCATGTACTAAGCGGTACCGAGCATGTATTGAGCGGTACCGAGCATGTACAATCTGATGAAGCGAGACATGAAGCAAATAACGGTACAGGAAGCTGGAGAAGAAGAAGCGAGACATGAAGCAAATGACGGGAAGATTACGGGAAGAAAGAGAAGAAGTAATAAATCGTTACCTTCGATCGCCTCCAGGTATGTTTGAACTCGACCGAACTGTGGTCGTCGAGGTCGACGGAGTTCGCCTTTCAGTTCTCACCCGAAGCAGAAGCATGTATGTTACCTTAATACTCGACTCTTATACGACTCTCACCGCTCGGTCAATATACTTACAAACTCACGCGGTGAGGCGTACGCCTCCATGGAAAAAGGCGTAAGCCTCGCTTGAACGTTCGAGGCTTAAGCCTAAGTTCGCCCGACCTCCGCCTCGATTCGAGGCGCGCCTCGAGGCTTCCGCCTCGAACGCCTTTTTAATCGATGCTATAAGCTAAGTTCATGGTTAAAAAGAGTTTGACTAGTAGTGGAATTGACCAAAGTTTGATTTCCTTTTGTTTCACTCCCAACGATACCCTTACTAAGTTTGTAATGCATCTATAGTCCATTCTCATTTTTAATATGCTCCACTTAGCTATCTAAGACTTCTTTCTCACCTAACCATTCATATTCATTCAACGTAGCCCAATATATAGATCTTTAATATCTACATTCAACCCTCCATTTTTATCTTATAGAACTCTAGAGCTACTTCTCTATTTAATCACTTAGCCTCAAGTCTAAAAGAAATATCCACGCACAAAATTAATATAACGTCATTATAGGGAATTGTGAATTTGATGATTATATTTCAATTTGCACCTCTCTAAGTTCACGGAGACTCAGTCCTCTAAATTTCTGTGCAAGCGCATCAAACGAATGACAAATATAATCTATTACTGTACAAGTAAATTTAACTAAAATAACACACGTAAGAAAGATCATGATTAAGTTCCATTAAACAGATAACAAAAGAAATCTTTTATTCTTTAAATGCAGCTAAAGGTTCTGGTGTGACTAGAAAGAGTGCCACCTCAAGATCTGGCAGTAAATCCAGTAATACTCCGTTGCACAGTTCAGAGCAGCCAGTCCTTCCCTCTTCAAACTTGTGCTCTTTGCCTTCCTCAAATAATGAGAGTATTTTTTATGAAAAAGCACTCTCCATCACTCATGCAGATAGGGATGAAACATCGTCATTTCATCTTAAATGGAAACAAAATGAAAGCCCTGATAAAAATATGAAATTTCTCCATAAAGATGAAGAAAATGGAAACCAGCTGAGACCTGCTCAATTTAGCTTTGATAACTCAAAGTCGCAAGATCAGCTAAAATCATCTTCAACTGCTCTCAATTTTACTTCTACTTTGGGCAATGTTTCAACCGATTTAAAATCACAGACTAATAGAAGGTCATATGCTTATGAGGCTAGCATCTCTTCAATTGATGATGCTTCTGTTGATCATATTCTCAATAAGAATCACTTGATGTCTATGAGAACTTTCAGACTTCAAAGGTTTTCAAAATTAGTCAGTAACATATCAAAGGAAGGAGAAGAAGATAATGTTCAGGGTGAACATGAATTCAATAGAACTCCACTGAAATCAAGAACTAATAGTAATGAAAGCGCAGATGAAGACAATGCTTGTCCAATTAGAAAGCTACAGTTTTTAAGAAACCATCATCCTACATACAAACAACGAGCTTCAGTTGAGTCTCTTCCATTTTCAAGTCGAGTTGAGTTTGAGACGAACCAAACATCTCATTTCAGGGGACCAACATTCATTTCGAATGCATCGAGAACTCGGAAACAAGACCGAATTGAACTATCGAGCAACATGTATGATCTCAGAAATCTTAATATTGGTCATCACCAATGCTCTTCACATCCATCGCCTAGCTCCTGCTGCCGTAGCTCTAAGTGTAGTTGTGCCTGTAATATCCACCAATGCTTTTTAATTGAAGAAGTTGAAAAGTTGAAGATGAAAGACAAAAAGTATCAGACAAGGCGCCAATGCTTGCCAATTTCCAATGGTGCGCCATTTGTGATATGCAGCCAATGCTTTGAACTGCTTCGATTGCCTATGGACTTTTTCATCTCGAAAAAGGGATCAAATAAACTTCAATGTGGCTCTTGTTCAAAAATCCTAGTACTGCAATTTCCTGCTAAGGACTGCTCAATATCAAACAACTTTGCTGCTTCTAAAAGTTGTCCACAAGTGCTTCAATCTTCTCATTCTGCAGGCAATGAATCACTTAAACCAGAAAATTCCTTGCGAGTAAGAAACTGTGAGCAAGAATTACTTCCTCCGCTGCACCAACTCATGGGGTACTTTTCAGCAACTGAGGTGCTATATCAGGTTACTGATGTTGATGAAGGATATGAAAGTTCAGAGCCAGCAATGCCAGATTCTTATAGACGCTATGAAGAAGAAAGGCACAAAAATTTGCCTCTGCGGTATTCAGAAGATGAGGCTTATTTTGATTCTGTAAAAGTTGAAGAGGGAGATTATTCACCAAAGATTTTGAACAAGAGAAAACAATCACATCCACGCAGCATGAAGAGTGGAGTTAAGAGAACTTAGGCCCTGCAAATTTGTGGCAATGCCAGTCTGATATTGGTCAGTCTTTAAAATTCGTGTTGAGTATATATTGTTAATTTCGATATATAGATTTTACTTACATTTAATTGATTTATGATTCATGCATCCAGGATAACCCATGGCCCCTTCCCTTTTGTAGTTATGGAAGTTCTATAACTGCTCTTATATGTTGTAATTTTTTGTTATTACATAAAGTGCCAATTTTTTTTCATTTTGGTGTTTGGATCTTAGGTCAGAAAATGAGTTGCATTGATCTTAGTTATAGAAATGAGTTGTATTGAAATGAGCATTGGTAAATGCTTGTTTTGCAAGAAACTTAGTGAATTCGTTCTCCTATTTGGTTAGGTTGCAACAAGCTTCATTTTCACAACAGGAAACCCCGTTATTATCAGCGGATAGAATACGTCGGTAAAGATAAAATTTCAACGAAAAAATTGCTTTTCCGTCACATTTTCGTTGGATTTCCATATGAAGGTAATTTGCACATCGGTAAAAACTTTCCAACATATAGAATACACCGGAAACCTTTCCAGTGTACTATCCGGCGCACCACTGGCGGAAAAGTAGATGGTAGTTACGTCGCTTCCTCTCACTTATTCTGGCATTAAATACTCTAGAAGTACCAGCGTATTATTACGCCGGTAATTCCGGTGGAACAACCATCGCTACATACGCCGAAAATGAAACGACTGAGAGAACCAGCCTATTGTCCCCCGGAAAGGCCGGCGTATATATATGCCAGAAATCGATACAGAATTCCTTGTATCGTTGACTTCCGCTGTTTTGAGGATAATCCACCTTTTTTTTCTTCCGTTGATTTTCTCACTAGACATTTGCAAGAGGATGTACCTTAGTGTATGCTTTTTTCTGATGTCGTTTCCCTTCTCTTAGCTCGCCTCCATCGCCTCAGCCGAACCTCGCCGCTGTCGAGACCGACCCTACACCCAACGGACTTCGACCTAGTTTGTCGACATTCGCCCCGTCTTCCGCCTCTGTTATTAGGATAATCCATTGTTTTTCTTTTTTCATTTTTTTTTTCATTAGACATTTGCAAGAGGATGTGTCACGACCCGACCCGATCCGGGACGGATCCCGCTCGCACCGGGTCGCGACCGGAACGAAACGGACTGACTTACTGACCAGGATCTGGTTATGGAATTTGGTTCGGAACTGAATCTTCCAAATTATTTAACTCAAACAGACACAGAGCTACTATGAATCATCAAACACAGCGGAACAAAACATCTATATTTTTCTTTTCCTCAAAACAATCATCTACAAATCTAGACATTTTCAAGAGGATGTACCTTGGTGTATGCTTTTTGCTGATGATATTATTCATGTTGATACGACTAGAGAGGAAGTTGGAGTACTAGACCTAGTGAGGGGATTGTGACTTCGGGCGAGCAAGTCGTTAATAAGAGTACATGCTTTAGATATCATCTGTTGTTCATAGTGTTGCAGAGATGAGAATACTCTGGTGGATGAGTGGCTTTACCCTTAGAGATAGGTTCCAAAATGAGCATATACGTGATAAGGTTGGAGTAGCTCTATTTGAAGATAAGATTAGAGAGAGTCGCCTTAGATGGTTTGAGCACATAAAATGGCGATAATTAGAGGAAGAACATACTTAAGCGATTGTGGTTAGAAGGAGAGTAGACGGGGCGATGGAAGTCAGAATGATCATAGTAAAGTTGTCAATCTATGATTGATGGAGGATTGTAAGCCCACAGAGGTTGAAGGACTGTAGTTAAGATGAATTTCTAAAAATTTCATTTATCATGAAAGCGACCTAACTTGATTTTGGAGAGATCACAAAGGTCTAAATATAACTCTAAGACTTTAATTGATATTTGATGTTGACGACCAATGCCAACTATTGTCATCTCCTTACATTATCTAACATTCATTGATCGACTTACGTCTGCCAACAATCTTTATCTGACCATTGTCGTAAAATCATTATAATCCATTAACTATCATTTGATTGTCATCATCTTTATTAGATTTAAATGAGAATTTGACTTTTAATATGACACAATGGAGAAAAAGGATTCATGCAGCCGACCCCAAGTAGTGAGACAAAGGCTTGATGTTGTTGTTGTTGTAGTATCATTCAAGCTTAAATATTAGTGCATAATGAAATATATTAAATCCACATATATAGTGTGACAACCAAACTCAATAGGACCATAGATCAAATTATGTTGAATTTAGATATGCCAGCTCATGATCTAAGTTTTATAGACTTTTAAGATTTTATTTTAAATTACACAGACTACAGATCTTCTAATAAACTTACATTAAGAAGAACAAAACAAACTCATCAATAATTTATTTTTTATTCATCATCCATGTATTTATGAAAAAGTCTACTACCTACAATATATGACTATAAATTAGAACATAGGAAATAAACAAATAATCATGACAGCACAAAAAATACAAAAATACATATACATACTCAAACAGATCAGAATCTAAAACCAAAACTACTCAACCAGTTCCTTCCCTTTCCCTAAATCTAAAATAGAATGCATAATGTATGAGCCAGTGTAGCTCAATATGTCACATCCATAGATCTAAATTTTTGATAATTTATCCATTATGCATTTAATTGAATGTAAAGATAGTTTTTAAGAAATTTATCATACTTAGAATAATATAAATTACAAATAACTGAAGTAAAGCAATCTGCGCACTAAAATAAATAAATAAGTATTTTATATATCATAGCAGAAAGTAACAGATTTCCCATAGGCTCTTAGACCTCCCATCAAAAATAGATATGAAAATTCAGACCCTTAGTCCCTGTGCATTTAGCGCCAAAGCTTTCACCACACATCAGATCTCAAAGCTTGTTACATTCTAGTTTACACAGTGAATATCATAGAAAACTTAATATATATTTTTAAACGACATAAGCTTCAACATTCAAAAATAAGATCCAAATGATATGTATCTAAAAATTCCACTTAATTAGCATGAATTTGCATACATTATTTTATATCAAATTTTTTTTAGAATTAAATTTAGGGTAATGAACTTTGATTTCAACAAACTTATAATTGAACTTAATGACTCAAAAAGATGAACTCAACAACATCAAAGGTGATTCAATCTAAGTCCATATGAATCGAAATTGAGTAATTTATGTATAATTAGAAACTTATAGACATTAATTGAAAGACCAAACTATCTCAAAATATTTCATGCTTATAGTTAAATCAACGGCTCAATGAAATGAATCCAATGAGCCGAAGATCATTTGATTTGAAGGTATTTAATTCATGCACTTAGATGCGGAATAAATAATCTATAACCAAATAATTAATATTGACCAATCAATAATAGTGTTACAAAATTTTGACTACATTTACTAATATATCACTATCAAAAATGTTATAATAGACTCACATTCTTCACATGAAGTTGACCAAAAATATGATATTTCAAAGATCTTAGAGATTTGAAAAACTAGAGATCTATCTGATATTCAATGCCGACGATTACAGCCAACCACCATCTTTACCCTATATCATTGGCGGACCACCATCACTCTATTGTTGTTGCCTGACCAATACCGCTCAGTTATTATAGTTTGTTTCCTGTTATTTAACTAACATCACCCCACTGTAGTTGCTCGATTATAATTGTCTTGTTAACATTGCATGACTATCACTCCCAACCATCATCACCTGACAACCAATGCCTAATTCTCGTCATTTGACTAACATAATCTGATTGTGATCATCATCTCTCTTGTACTTCTCCTACAATCTCTGCTACAACTATATGAGACAAAGCAAGGACTCCTAACTGTGTAATCTCATCTTCTCTAATTATAGGAAAAAAATAGACTTCTAGAACTTCAAGTACATACGCCCCATAATTTTCATTTTCGCAGTCTGTTATATAAAAAACTCTAATATCTCCTACATCATTCTATTTTATCTATATATGTGACAGATCTTCGTATAAAACTAGCTCCATTGATATTTCAGCACACAACAAATATATAAATAGATAAGAATTCAATGATAAAATAAAATATATTTTCATTATTTCAAAGTCCTTCAAACCAAATATACCAAGGGAATATAGGAGGTCATAGTGGCCATCTAGGCAAAAAGCTTAGGGCCATGTGGAAAGCAAATAAGGTTACTGATCAACAAAATTTGTTTAGCTCCAAAGGCCAAGTCAAGCCTGATAGAAGCTTATGATTTGGTCCCACCTTTGCTGACCACCAACCAAATCTCTAAAATAATGGGCTCACACTTAAAAATAAATAAAAAAATACCCCCAATAAATAAAAATAGAAAAAAAAATATTTAAATGTTTTGACCCGAACAAATGGCGAGGGAAGGTTGATGCGTAATAAGACTAAAGAACAGACCATCAAAATTATAAATATTTCAAATTTGCCGGCTGACCATTTCAATGGTGTAGTATGGCAACAGCTCATTCAATTTAATATTTTTTATGCTTGAGCTCGATTTTAAATTCACTTAATTAGAAATATTTTGATTTTGGTTTGACTAGTTTGATTTTAATTAATTATATATAAATATAAATATTATATTGTGTATTAAATATTCAATATTTTATATTAATGCTCATTTAAATTTTAATTTAAAATCAGCTTGAATACATTAAAATAAATCAAAGCAAACTCATATACATTTTGTCTTGAGTGAAGCATGTTGAAAATAATTAAGATTTCATGTTAACTTATCAAAGAAGATTTAGGATTCCTTTGGGACAATTTACTTATTTTTTTCTAAAGTAAATTTTTAGTACACAAATTTTATTGAGCTTAATTTTACGCTCAAAAAAATTTTTGTACTAAAAAATTACTTTAAAAAAACATGAAGAAAGTTGTTCTAAATGAAGCTTTAGTTAGATATTTGCTTGAATCCATTGAATTTGAAAGTTGGGGTTTTCGAGCTTTCACGTTTAAAGAGGTGTTCTTGAGAGAGCTCAATATAGGATGTGAGTAGAAATAAAATCAACCTTCACACTGAGGATCATGACTCTATTCATACTTAAATACATTTAAATTATTTTAGCCTACTCTAAAAAAATAAAATTTTTGGTATCTACATATACTAAATTTCATACAAAAAAATAATGAGATGTCTCAAAATTCAAATAATGACTCATATTTCATTAATTTTAATTTTAATAGATTGAATAATAAGATAATATTTAATTTATAATGATGTGGTGATCGTCGGAAGAACCAGAACTGATTGAAGGGAATTCCCAATAAATTCAAATAGAGTTAATTTTGAGCAAAATTCAAATTTAGTAACGGCCATACATTTTATTAATACTTCACTCAATATTAATAAATGGCAAATATTGACAATACGCATTTTTTTTACTCCATAGCCAATACAATTTGTCCGCTTTTTATTTATTGGTAAAAATAACCGTTACGCATCCACCACGCTTCCATACCGGCTGCCGCGTTCAAACTTCAAAAACCCCAAATTCAAAAGAAAAAATCGGTCTTCTTCCTCCTCTTATCCTGCCAAAGATTAAACAAAATCCTAGCACATCAATGGCATCTCCAGCCACTAGAATCCCTCCATCCATCCCAAAACCCCACCGGAAACCACTCCAACTCAAAAATTTGCCGGCGAACCTCGCCTCCGATGCAATACACCCTAAGAAGTCAAATCTGACGGTCGATGAACGATCCGGAAAGGAGAATCTTGAAATCTCAGTTTGCGGTGAGGAAATGAAGCTTTCCCTGGAGGATGTTTCGCTTGGGGAGGAGTTTGAGGTGGCCAGGCTGAGGACGGAGCGGCTCCTGATGGAGAGGGAGAAGGGGGAAGCAAAGATGAGGGAGATGGACGCAGCGTTCGAAAGGTGGATGAGAGCGGCGGAACGGAGATTGAATGAGCTCTTGATGACAGAGATGGATATCCGGCGAGTGTTCCGTGCTAAAGCGCACCGGGCTTCTTGTTTGGTAAATTCTTTCACGATGCCTTGGTTTTGTTTTCTTTAATTGGAAAATTGTTGCAGGAATGGGTGAATTTATAATGAAATATTGAATCATATTTTAAACAACCGAAGAAGGTGGGGGAAATTGACACTTTAGCAAATTTGGTGATTTATTGGATGAACTTTTCAACATTTTTAGCAGATCACTTTAAGAAAATGATTATTCCGTTCGTTTATTTTGTATGTGAAAATGAAAACATTACTTGTGAGTGATCTGAAGGAGTTTTAAGAGTTCGAAATCAATGTTGATTTTAGCTATATTCAACCAAATGATAGAATCTGAATGATTTTAACATGATTTCTAACTCCAGGCAAGCAAATGAACCCTTCTTACTAATGCTTTTTGTGCTGCTAAATTTCAGAAATCACCAGCGTTTATGTCTCTCAGAGCAAGGGAAGAGAAAAAGAGATGGCAAGCTGCTCAATTCCAGGCAAGTGATCACTTCAATTCTGCCTTTTATTTTATTTTGTTTTATTTCCGTCTTATTTTATGTGGACACATTTCTTTTGCTTATATTATGCCATGAATTATAAAACCCTTGCTTTCATTTTATAGGCATTTAAATTTAGTATTCACATGGTAGTAAAAAGGTTCTTTTCCAATGGAAAATATACTAAAGAAGCGTATTAACCAGAGGAACAAAGAAGAAAAGTAATTTCTTTGCAGAGAAGGGTCATTTGGTTCAATGTCATTTGTGTAATGGAATGTAGATACGGTGGTTCAAATAACAATGATAACTATCAAATGCAGTACTTTTGGTTTAGTGTGATCTTACCTAAATGATATTATATCATTTAAAATGATCAATTTACACCACCGGGTTTAGCTGGATTGGTGGGCGAGCATGGTTGGGAACCCCCCAACTTATGTTCGATTCCTCTCTCATGCAGAGCGACCCTTTAAGTTGGGAGAAAATAACTGTGGGTCCTGCACTTGTGGGGCTAGCTGTTGGTAGGCTTGCCGAGGGATTAGTTACGCTGCCAAGCGTCTCCTAAAAGGGTGGGAGCGGGTAGATACCGGCTTTCTCAAAAAAAAAAAAAAAATGATAACTGTAAAATAGTTATAGTCAGATTTGAGATTTGTGCTATCTTACCGTTTATTTTGACCATTAAATAGATTGGCATTTAAATGTCAAGATGCAGATCATTAGATCAATATCAATGTCATTAAAATAGAATTCAATGTCATTTATGAAATTCTTAACACCAATTATTATTATCATTTTCGTTGACATCTCATTGTGATGGATTCAAGCATGTTTGCTCATATCAAGAAGAATTAAAAAGCCCTTTGAGAGACTTGGATGTTGGATGTTCATATGGATGTATAATTGAGATGGATTGAACTCTCTCATCCAATGGAAGCATTGCACCTGCAACTATTATATATATCTAAAATCATAGGTAAGTTAAAAGTATAGAAACTAAAATCAGTTGTGTAACTAATAAATAATTATGCTTGAACTTTGAAGGTGTTAGTGAGGTAGAAATTTTATTTTTAGGAGTGCAAACCACATCCAAGCAGATCTTCCTAAACTTTTAGGTAACTTTAGTTCAAGGAATTCTAAGATTATACATTTTCTTCCAATTACATGGTTTTTTTTAAAGACTTGATGTTGTTGTTGTTTTAAAATTCAAATCTTCAACATTACAGATTTTCCACAATATCAAGAAAAATTATATTGTAGAAAATGATATTGAATGCCTACAAGTTGCTGTTTTGGTATTTGTAGCAATGATGATTCTTTTTTATGTGAGAAGCTGAAAAAAGCGAAATTTACTTCCTAGGAAATTATATTCAGTGCTTATATGAAAGTTTTTTATGCTGGTATCTGTAGCTGTGATCGCTTGGCAATGATCATTCGGATAAATTAATTTGTGGGGAGTTTAGATGGGAGGAACCGTCTGATCATGTACACTCACATGTCCGGGCTGTTCTTTCTGTTCGGACTCCGCACAGAATAATTTTCTCGCATTCACAGTGCATCAGAAGCAGGAAATCTTACCAAACTGTTTTGTATTTCAGGAAATAGGAAATGCTGTAGGGAAAACGAAATCAGAGTCTGCGGATCCAAGAAAAAGGAATAAATGACCATTTCTATTTTTTTTTGTTTGTTCTCATTTGTCTTGCATTGTTCATGCCCAAATTTGTTATTGTTATACATTGTGGCATCTAATGTAATAAATGTGGAATAGAATTTTATCAAAAGTGTTCAGTTGTTAGGCTATTGATAACGAATGCTTAATGAAGGAGAGTTACTGTAAATTCAGTTCTAGTCTCATGTATATCATAGGTTCTTCAAGGAATGCTACAATCATACCACCCAAAGGCCCCCAAAGAAGCCAACTATGAAATCACTTATATGTGCTTGCATGATTGAAAAGCTACTGTCAGAATGACCGCTTTATAAAATAATCTCCTAACTTTTTTTGACAACTTGAACAATAATTTAAGGCTTCGTTTTAAATAATTTTTTAATACAAAAAATTCTAATTCAAACAACTTTTATACTTAAAAAATATTTTACAAAACAATAAAAAAACTATCCCAAATATAACCTAAAACAACTGGCTAAAATGCGGGACTTTCTAAATCAAAAGCCTAAATGTTCTTTTGATAATAGTATTATGCAAGCCAATATGTCCACATTTTTAAAACACTCCAATTTAATTCCTGATAGCTAGGTCATATTTCAAGTCATTTCGTTAGTAAATTGTCAATTAAGCAAAAAGATAGTATTGTCTATGTTAGGAGCATCAACTTGAAGTGATTGTTGGAGATATGTATATTTTAAAATTCATTTGAAACAACTTTCTAAATCAGCTTTTAGTAAAAAAAAAACTGTTTTATAAAACAGTTTTATCCCAAACAAAATCTAAGTTGTAGAGTATAGCTTTAGCAATGTAGTCATACACAAGGCAAAACCATATAGAACAAGAATGAAATGATGAAACCAGACAGAAAAGCAGATCTTCATTACACCGAACTTTACAACAAGGAATAAACTGAGAAAGAAACTACTTGGCCATTACACATTTACACTATCAACAACTTAATCTGAGGGCGAAAGAAAAAAAAATGCACTCTTTTTAGTTCTTTCCTCACACCCTTTTACTCCCAGAATACCTTTACACATGCAAATATTGTCATTAGTCAGCCTGCTAGATGAAATGAGAAATGGCAAAAGACTACCTTTCGCTTGAATTTAAAGAGAACTGACAAAGCAACGCCCGTTGTGAATCTTCCAAAAGCGAACAAACAACACTGAGATCTATAAAGAGACAATCGCTTAAAAATGAACAGTGATGAGTTAAAAACGTGTTACAGTGAATGACAATAAATGAGTACAGTTCAGTAACTTGCTCACAATTAAACATAGGGTTTAGGCTTGCTCAACAGAACTTCCAGTGATTGTTGCAGTTTACACAAGTAACAAAAGTTGTCATAGGCTCATCAGCACTTCTAGTTTGCAGTTGATAATAGGTGCATTTTCTCTGTCCACACCGACCGCATCTGAACTGATCAGTTGTGGCTTTTGGAGGCCCTCCTCTTTCACATTCAAATAAAGCCTTCTCTTGGATCTGTTTATTTGATGATTTTCTCTCATCACTAGCCATCTCCTCTGCCGTCATACTAACAAGCTTCTCAGGCATTATATGTCCGAGGAGAACCCTGCGGCGAAGATCGGTGTTGTTCGAATCCTTCAAATTAAACATTATCGATCTGTACTTCACCTTCTGGGTGCCATTCGATCGTCCTAGTTTTTCAAACATGGTTGACTCCACCGTTACTGCGACGCGAATTGGGTCACAGGCACTTATGTCATCCACAATGATTCTAACTTCGTCCCTCACATCCTCGCTCGCCTCTGCTAAAACCTTCGAGAAAGCCTCTGCAAGTTGTTCGCGGAGTTTGTCCCTCACAGGATCATTGCATTTGACCAGAGAAGTCAGCTTTGGAGGTCCAGTAGGAATCAAAGGCTTCTTGGAAACTGAGTTCTGTTTATCTTCCTTCAAGAACTTTTCTACCTTGATGGTTTCGACCCTATTTCTTTTCTCAAAAGACACACTCCCCACACTCCCTGATTCATCTTTCCTGGTTTTCTCAATTTTGACAGCATCTATTTTAGAAAACTTTTCAGAGACCAAAAATCTGTCTGAAGGAAGCTTTTCGACCTTCATGCTTTCTGATTTCGAGTGGATGTTGGGCTTAGATGAACCAGAATTTGAAGTCTTGTCAACCTTGGTAGAATCTGATCTCTCAGACTGAGTTTCGGTTTTTGCAAGGTTTGCATCAACGGAGCTGCTACTTTTCTTGCTATCTCTGTTGGTCTCCTCGATAACAACACTCTTCCAGAATTTAAACAAATCAGTAGCAACTGATTGAATCTTAGGCTTAGGATGTTTTGTGAGGCTGCGAATGCGCTTGCCAACCTAGAAAATAATGGCAAGAAGTTCAGAAGATTAAAAAATAAAAATGACTATTTAAGTAGCTATCAGTAGGGAACAAATGACTGAGCAGCTACACAACAGAATAGTTCCAGGGCTTAATTCTCTCCTGTAGGAACCAACCAGGTGGACGAGATTATTTTTCAAATCAGCACAAAATGGAATCGTAAGTATTTGAAAAGCTATTTGGATTGTTGATTTAATAATATGATCCCCAACTTAGTATGGGAAAATGAATCACCGAAAATGGAGTTTTAAGATGGAGACGATACCACAAGCTAAAGCGTTAACGAGTTGCACCACTAGCATTTAAGGGTGTGCAACGCACGGATTGCACGGTTTATAAGATTTTTCTTTTAAAGATCTTGTACTAATATGTAAAGCTTTTCATAAAACTATAACAAATTATAGTATTGAAATTAATTAATAATTAATAAATCATATTTGTATTTTAAATAAATATTAAAAGGGATATTTGACTATCTATATCGCATAATATAGATAATTGGGCAAATCTATCAATTATTTGTTTTTATTGAAGAAACATATCTCAAAGCAACATTCCAATAAATTTACCTCAACCTATATTCACAAACTATTAATTCTGTGTAGAATCTGATTGTGTTGATCAATCGGGTTGTATTGTTGACACAAATCTCAATCGAGCTTGTTGGGGGTTGCAAGGGGTCCTCCCCCTGCTTAGCTTTGAGTGCTCTATGTGATGCATTCAGGTTAAACATCTAGATTGACCTGTTCTAACCTAATTGGACAAAAAATAAATATTTAAACTTTCGAGTTTTGAACCCATTTACATATGTTTGAAAACTGATCTCAAATCTCCAGAACTAGAAAGCCAAAATCTATCCTTGCAAAAAATAATACTAGTATCAGATACTAGCAATGCAAATTTCTTACCCTCTTTAATTAGACCAATCATCAAAGAAGGTTGAATAATCATTTGAGCTAATATACTAGAATCCCGATCGGTAGAAGAAATCTCATATCCCACATCAAACACTCATCGGAAGTTAACTAAACACATGAAACTCTAAAAGATATCCTGCTCAGAGCATATGCTGCAACATTAACCTTATCGAGCTGATACTGAATAGTCAAATCATAGCCTTTAATCAATGCATCATCTCATTAGCCTCAAATTTATATACTTTTGAGTGAATATATACTTCAGACTGATGATTAATGAAAACTTCACACTTGACATTGTATAGAGAGTATCTCCAGATCTTTAAAGTAAAAAACACTGTAGCAAGCTCTAGATCATGCTTCAACTATCTAGAAGAATATGCAATCAGATTTTTGTACTGCATCGAAACACATCTCAAACCTCTCAGAAAAGCATCATTGAATACCTAAAAACCTTCTATACCAGATGGAAGAGCAAAAACTAGAGCAAAAGTCAAACAATATTGCAGTATCTAAAAACTAGCCTCACGCTCCGATGTCCAAATAAAAGCTACTAATTTCTGAGTCAGACTTGTCAGAGGTGCAGATAATCTCATGTACATACATATATATACATATACATATATACATATACATATATACATATACATATATACATATACATATATACATATACATATATACATATACATATATACATATACATATATACATATACATATATACATATACATATATACATATACATATATACATATACCTATCTCGACCTAGGAAAACTCATAGTGAAATCCATGGTTATCTCTTCTCATTTCCACTCTGGAATGAGCGAGCGCTACAAAAAGCCTCCCAATTGTTGATATTCTACTTTTTCTAACTGGTAGGCGTCAAATTTAAAAACAAAATCTACAACACCCTTCTTTAATTCAGGCCACCAAACAGATCTTTCAAATTACTATACATTTTACTGCTTCTTGAGTGAATAATATAGCCTGAATAGTAAGCCTCGTGCAGATACAATTAAAGTTTTAAAATGATGTTTTACACAATTTTTGATAATTTGGAGTTTTAAAATTGTGCATTTTTAATTGATAAAATTTTTTGTTGCCTACCATTATAGAAAATTATGCAATTATGAAACATATATATGATTATGTTTTAATTGCTACAATATAATAAAATATGTGCGTATGTGATTGAATTAGGGGTGTCAATATTTCACACGACCCGAAAACCCGACCCGAAAATTTCGGGTTAGGGTCAACCCGAACCCAAAACGAGTCGGGGTTCGGGTTCAGCATTTCGACCCGTTTCAAAAATCGGGTCAGGTTCGGGTTAACCCTTTGACCCGAAATTGACCCGAAAGTGACCCGATTTTGACCCGAAAACCCGATTTTGACCCGGCAACCTGAGATTGACCCGTTTTTTACCCGAAAAGAGGCGATTGACCCGTTTTTGACCCAAAAATTAGCCATTTTCTTGTTGGAAATGGGTCATTCGGGTCATGTCGGGTTGACCCGGACCCGAAGCGGGTCGGGTTCGGGTCAGGAAAACTGACCCGTTTTTAAAAACGGGTCGGGTTCGGGTTGCCCGAATAGTGTCGGGTCAATTTCGAGTTCGACCCGAACCCGACCCGTGACCCGAAATTGATACCCCTAGATTGAATTATATATGCTGAGAGATATAAGGGGCAAGGATCTTGAGATTTTGCCTGGGATCGAGAATATTCTGGTGCCTATAAGGCATCTTCTAATGGTTATAAAGTCATGTTCTGGTGACAAATATGTTATGTTCTAGCGCTATAAAAACAAAAGAGTCACAAGGGGCCATAATTCTTTTAGATTATGGCTAATTTTTAGATACTTTGATCTAATCTTTATTCGGTATCTATGTACTATATTGTAGATTTAGTATATACATTTTGATAAAATAAAATAAAAAATTGTGGACGAGTTCATTTTCATTACTCTAGATATTTTAGTAGCTTTGTAGTTTGTTGTTTATTTAAAATAAATATTAGAAGAGAATATGAAACATTCCAAAATTAGATCATGATATTTTCTTGACGCAGCTCACACAATAGGAAGCTTGTTGGGTTAGGTTGTGACACTCTGTGCTCAAGAAATTTTTTTTTCATACAACCATAGAGCGCTACGACGTTGTATAGTCTTTTTGGGAACAGACAGACATAGAGAGTTGCGATTAGATGGGCAGATTTCTTTCTTATTTTTTATGTTTAACTTGAAAGATTGTATCCCTTGGGTGGTTCTATATGTATCTCTTTGCCTATTTTGTAGCAGAACAATGCAAGAGTGAAGAGAAACATGAGAAAGAATAGTTTTGTACTATTTCTCCCATAATTTCATAGTAAATTTCATGATGTGATGTGAATCCATGGTTTTCTCCAAATTTCAAAATTTTCCACGTTAAATCCTGTTGATTTTTCTTTGTAGTGCAATTTTTTGTTTCCTACTCATTTCGCTACGTAGTTTTACTTCCCCAACATAGACTACTCATTGAAGTTTATCACAAACAAAAATAATTCAAACTAGTATTAACCTACTTAAAATATTGATTCGAACCTAATTTGAGTCTTGATTTAGACCTTGTTGAAATATTGGTTCAAGCCTTCATCGTTCTTGTTGTTCTTGAACCATCCATCTTTGTCATTCATGCGCCCTTGGTCTAGTTTCATAAATGCCTTCCCACATCAAGCCTGTGCACGAACAAATATTTTCCTTCCCACATCGCCAGTCCACAATGCCCTTCATTGTTCTCATTGTTCTTGAACTATAAATCTTTGCCATTCATGCCCCCTTGGTCCAGTTCCATTAATGTCTTCTCACATCAAGCTTGTGCATGAATAAATATTCTCCTTCGTAGATTGGCGGTCCCACAATGCCTTCACAACCAAGCTCCATCCCAAACAAATCTTCTAACACCGCCAGCTCTTGATGTCTTCCCCAATGTGGTTCATTGTGAACTCCTTCACACATCATCTATCATGTCAATGCCTTCCTTAATGAAGTCCATCGCAAACTATCATTCTCCTTCCCATGCCATAAATCCCATCCACAAACTCATCATCTCCGCACAATGCTAGTCTTCGCAAACTCCTAATCTCCTTCAGGTTCTTACAAATGTTTCATTGTTCATCTCTCAGTGTAGTTGGGGAAGGCATCAACGAAGCAGCCTTGGGAATGCTTTTTTCTTCCTCCCTTGTTGTCATTGGGTAAGCCATCGATGAAAGCAGCTAGGGAATGCTTCATTAATTACTATAACATTCTTGCTACAGCTTCGTTGTTCTCCTATCATCGTCATTGGAGAAGGCATCAATGGAATTAGTAGCGGAATGAAAATAATGGGACCAACTATGTGTGGTAGAGGTTTTCACTAACTTTGTTCGAAATAGGTTTAAAATGCATTCAAACATAAAAATCGAACCACGGATCAAATAAATGTTAATTTATGACAGATTTCAATGGGTCATATGCAAATATAAGAGGGACTAATTTAATCTGAAAGAAACTTTCAGAAATATTTCTCCAAAAGAATAAGTGGTTAGAATATCCCAATTATGTGCATTATGAGGCATAAATAATCAAATTTTCCTATTAAAAATAGTTATAATAACTAATAAATCATATTTAAAATATAATATGTAAAATATATATATTTTTTTATTTTTTTTTTTTATTTTTTTATATAATATGTCAATATTTTTAATAGAAAAATGTCAATGCATGAGTAGCTGTTTCAACGCATGAGAAATTTTAAGAAAAAAATAGTGGTTAAAACCATTCTATTTATTGGAAGTTGTGTTGTCAGAAATGTTATTATTTCAACTGTTTTTTTTTTGTATCAGTTTTTCTACTACCTAGAGGGTTTTATGTAAATTAATAAGATATTCAACTCATCCGGAAGCAGATAAATATACTCAAAGACAAAAGTTCTTTGATGAGCATCCAGGAGCTCCGCTCTTTGATGATCATCCAGGAGCTCCGAATCCTATTCAAGTTGATCTGACAGTTCCTGGAGAAGATGTAGAGATGACTTCAACTGGAGAGCATAAGGAAATATAAGATAGCCGAGAAATGTAAGTGACGTTTTTGGTTTTTTACTGCAATTTCGATGAGTTATGTTCCTAAGAACTTAAATAAAATTACCAAAAAAATAAGTTGAAGAAAGAATAAAGTAAACAAAGCTCAACTCCATGAAAATGAAAAACAAACAGCATAACATTACAGAATTCAGACAAGTTATCACATATTAAACCTCCATGCATATACCAAATTCCCTCATGTCTAAAAACTTCTTCTCATTTGTTTCCTCATAAGGTCATATATTGATTAATAATTATTTTTTCTTCATTTGTTTCCCCATAAGGTCATATGTAGATTAATAATTATTGGAAAACAGCAGTTACCAACCAACCAAAAAAAAAAGAACACATAATGATGGACAAATTCAACAGGTTATTTGGGTAAAAAGGTGGCTATAATCATCTAATGGTCATATGAGGCATCGCTGGCTACTTAATGAAAAATCCTGACAAACATTAAAAATCAATTTATGATAATACGTTTTCAGATTAGTTCTAACATGCAAATAAATTCCTCTGCAAGCTCTCCTACACTGGCCTTCACTGTGGGATTTGACAATTAAACCATCATCAGAGCTTCTAAGAAAAGAAAATTCATGAATAGAACTTTAAAACAATTATAATAGCAACATATCTAAAGTTCCTCAGAAGCCATCCGTTCCAAATTGCTACTAATCCTCGAATAACCAACAAGGAAATGCCAAAATTATGTGCAGGCTAAGGTCCATCACCATCTGCAGTTCCCACTCATGCCTTATTTTCAATGTATTACATTAATAACCTAAGAATGATGCTACAATTGTTGCATATAAGTAGTTTTATAAGTATGGCATGTACCAGAAAAGCCAAACTAGCAAGCCACTGAAAGAACTGGCAGGCAAGCATTATATTCTGATAAATATAAAGGAAAGGCATAAGCTAGTAGGTGAGTGCATCTGAAAAACATGAAATAATTTAAAGATGCCTCACTCTTTCCCCATTTATCCCATCCATGACTGGGCCTCGATGTATACAAAGGAAGAAAATATATGGCCCTTGATAATTTATGAAATATAGAAAAACAGGTAATATTTTTTAGTGAACTAAATGAAAACCTAAAACTTGCAAAAGAAAGAATAATTGCACATCATTATTTTACCAAATCAGAAGCATAGCTTTAAAGAATTCATAGAAAAGGCAATAGCTTATTCACATTGCCAAATCAAACAATAATGGCAAAGGGCAGGATGGGGGGTAATGGTGCAACTTACCTGAGCTTTTTTCACATGAAAATTGAAAATAAATAGAATAATTTTGAACAATCTGAACCAAAGTTCTCACATATAAAACCTCATACCCAAACTTAAGATTGAATTGAAAATAGTTTTATAATTTCTTCCTCAATTTGTTTCCTCTTCAATTCATACATTGAACAATTAATAGAAAAGAGCAGTTCCTCACCAAACAGGGAAGAAGTGCCTTTCCAAGTCAACAACCTATCCTTCAAGTTATATTATGCCAAAACTTCAAGCCAAATAAGCATGTGACGTTTACTGGGGCCTCTTCAATAATGTATAGAACAAGCATGAAGAAATGAAAGGCTTTTTTCTATTTAAAAGACTAATAGTCCAACACTCTGAGTGAAGAGAGGAACAAAAGGATAGGGAAACTCAAAAAGTTATTTGTTTTAATAAAGGTCAATATACTCATCTAATGATCATACGAGGGGTATTTCTAGAGGCTTGATTTAAAAATCCAAACAAAAGCTAGTCGAATCACCTGAAGATCTTATAGTTTATTTGGATAGGTTCTCCTATGATGATGAAATCAAAGCCTCAGCAAGCTTTTCTAAATTGGCATCCCCTGTAGGCTTTGACAATGTCAAGCCCTAACCTTCAAGTCATATTATGCCAAAACTCCAAGCCAAATTTGCATGTGACACTACCTTTTATTTTTTGAAGGAAGCACATATTGCATTAAAAAAAAGGAAATCCACCTACAAAGGTCCTCCTGAAGATTCCTCCTTCAAAATTTTAAGAAATGAAGGAGGAATCTTATTCAACACAATGTCATCCCAAATAAAAGAAGAAGCAATAGCCAAATTAGCACAAAGATGCGCTAACCTATTAGAGCTTCTATCTATACAATTAAAAATAACTAAATTAAATTCTTTGAGAAAAGATACTCTCAAGACTTTGCTCACCTTGCTTCATCGTATCTTGGATGAGCTTCATGATGTTTGCATTGTCTCCTTCAATAATGATTCCCTTATACTCAAGCATCCAATCTTGAAGAACATCTTTGATTGTCTTGATTGCTAGTAGCTCCAATAGCGTATGGAGGGACATTCTAGAAGAAATGAAAGGGTTCTTCTATTTTAAAGACTCATAGTCATGATCCCACTCACCGTGTGAAGCGAGCATATGAAAGGATAGGGAATCTCAACATGTTACTTTGGTCAAATAAAGATCAACATAATCGTTTAATGGTCATAAAATGGATATTTTCATAAGCTTGATTTCAAAATCCAGAGAAAAGCATGTAGGATGACCTGATGATCTTATAGTTTTTTTAGATTAGTTATCCTCCCATGCTGATAAAATAAATGCCTCCGCAAGTTCACCAGAATTGGCATCCCTATGGGCTTAGAAAATTTAATCTTCATAAGTGCTTCAAATTAAAAAAAAATAAATAAAGAGAACAAATTTTACACCATAAACAACAGCAATTTTTTTCTTATTTGTGTCAGCAATCATCTTTCTATGGTACCAATGCAAAGTCAACACTCAAACGCAAATATTGCAAAGCCTAAAATCAAACAATATGAAAACTTTCATAGATACCTTATGTACAACACATTACATTACAACAACAACAACAATCCTTTATCCCACTACACGGGGTCGGCTACATGAATCCTTTTCTCCATAGTGTCCTTTTTCCCATTTTGTCCATATAAATATAATAAAGAAATGTCTTTTTTAATATTTTCTAACCAAGTCTTTTAGGTCTACCTCCATCTTTCTTAATATAGGTGAAATTCAATACATCTACTCTCTTAATCGAATAATTGGAAGGCAGCCATTCTACAACACATATTACATTAATAACCTAAATTTGATGTTATATTCATTGCATGTAACAAATCAGTTCGGTAAATAAATATGGCAAGTACCAGAAAATCCAAACTTGCAAGCCACTAAAAACAACTAGCATGCAAGCAATATATCCTGGAAAAAAAAATTGGAGGCGTGGGGGTGGGGGGTTAATAGATGGCTCACACTTTCCCCAATTATCCCATCCATGAGGTATCCCGAATGATTTCTTAGGCATTAAGGCTGTAGACTTCTTTATATATATATATATATAGATACTGCTTAGAAGTGAATACATGGAACCATAAAGCTTGCAAAATAAAGAATAATCATGCAGCATTACTTAAATAAAGAAGGCACGTATCTCCTAAATAACTCCAAAAACAGGAATGTTGAGACAGAAAATCAATTGCATAAATTATTGTACAACATACTTCAAGTGATGCCAAAGTTATCTAATCAATCAATAATCAAGTAACACATAAATGCTACTCAGTACAAACAATTCCGCACTACTAAAGTCCATCAAGACCCAATATAAGATTTTAATCCCACAAATAAATAACAAATATGCTTTCAATTACAAGAAGAATCAGATCAAACTAATTATTTTCTGTAGAGTGTTATAGGCTGTATTCCAAAGATTTGAAGAGGGTTATCTTTCTCAATAGCATCTAATAACAGCCAGAAAAGAACTAGAGCAAAAGAGAAATCAGAGTTTTAAACAAGCAAGCACTCGTAGGACCTTGGCTGGTAAGCTTCAACTATCCCAACAAGCAGGCATCCAAAGAAAGGATATTTGCATTATATATGGCATGCTTTGCAACAAAGCAAACAGTTACTAACCTAATAATACAGGAGGTATCTAAAGTTCAGCATCAAGAAATACTATGCTAGAAAGATACCTCCTAATCGAAAGAATAAATAAAACAGCATAAACAGGTAGTTCAAAATATCAATTTTTTTCCTTCGAAAGTTAAAATAATACTAATAATATAAAAGATCCACATTAATAGCAAGATAAAGCAAGATGAACGAATGTAATAAAAATAATCCGAACAGCCAACATAAAATAATACGCTGAATAATCAATAAGCACAAAAAATTAAAATCACAATTACACTTATTTCTATCAGAGTCTTCGATCTCCATTTTATTGTATCAACTAATAAAATACACAACAATCTTCATCTACTCGTTACGCCAAGAAAAACATCAAAAAAATCGAAAAAAATAGTTCAATAAGAAGATGAATCTAAGGAGCACCTGCGTATTCACCAGATCCTTGGTGGTGACCGGCATCCTACGCAACCGTTTTAGGGCATCCAAGCAGCGATCCTCTTCCGCCAATCCACCGTCAGCCGCTGCCGCATCCGCAGCCTTCTCAGCAGCTTCGAATGCAGCCAATAGCTCCTTCTCCATCAAGATAAACAGAGCAGAAAAGACTTACGAGCTGATCCAGTTGGAGGAGACGGCGCGAAGGAAAAAAAAAGGCGATGAGATGATAACCCTAGAGCATTGGACTAACCCATATTTAAACCGTGGATAAGCGAGTAGGCGTTAGAATTTTATTTTGTTAGCTCCGGGCAAGTTATTTTTTACAATAATTTTTAAAATTTTATTTTCTCCATAAAAAATTTATTATCGCTTAAATAAAAAAGGGGTTTTTACCTATCAAATACTTAAAACCCCTCTATATACTTATTTAACATCCCAACTTTAATTGTTACTCTTCTACAGCCTAAGAACCCTTGCACTCATCAAATATAGTACAATGTTGCCTCCCATCAAAACAAAAACTCGAAAGTTGTATTTCGCGCGGAAATCCTCTATCTTCGTTGTGACTCGAGCTGCTCTCTCGCATTTGGATTCCCTCATCTTGTCCAGCCCATGCGAACACATCCCAATAGAGTATCTCCCTCTCTCGCATTTGAATACCCTAGTTTTCTCCAGCTCGATCGACATTTCATGCGAATGTCCGAATAGAAGCTCTAGCCCAGTCAACATTTCATGCGAACATCCGAATAGAAGCTCCATTTCGCGAAACCCACGCCGCTCGTCTTCTCTAGCCTGTGCAAACACATCATTACTCCCTCCCATGAGCTCATTCCTTCTCTTTAGGTATTTTCTTTATTCACTATTACATTATGTATTGTTCCCATCAGCTCATATTGCCATTGTTGTCGCTCATATTAGAGAACTTTAATAGAACATGAAAATAGGAAAAAATATTGAGATAATAGAGAATAAGAAAAACTTGTTGACATGATATGGAGTGTTTACATGCTTGTTTATGCTAATTGGATGAAATTTATTTCATTTATAACTATACACGCAAATATGGACTCCAACAATTTGTGCTTAGTCTTCAAGTATAAAGGATATTGGATTGTGGTGAAGGGCCAAATAAAGATTAAATATGTCGGTAGAAGTTTGAAAAATTTGAAGTTTGAGAGAGGTGATATTAATTTTTTATTATTGAACGAACGAACCGAATCACTTTGCCGGTGGCTTAGGGATTATGCTTACGGCCTACACTATCATATTTATGGAACATCGCCTAAATTTTACATGTCAATTAGGATTGATAAGATGTAATAGACATGCTTACATGTTCATGTGATAGTAGTAGAGTGGAGGTGGTGGTTATAGTGAAAGATCTTAAAGAAGATATGGGTCATGCAGATGACATTCAATATGGTGATCTGCATGATTTCAGTGCAAACAATAGGATGAACAATTACATAATAGTAGATGGGTTGTGTGATGGTTTCTTTGCGGCTCAAGTTGCAGAAATACATTCTTTACGTATTGGTTAAGGTTTTAAGGATTCATCAAATTTTAAACAAGTTATTCGTTCTAATGTAATTTTACAAAATTTTGCTATCAAGATTAAAGCTAGTGGCAAAACAAGAGTTATTACTACATGCACATATCGTGAATGTCCATGAAGAATACGTTTTTCATTATGTTCAGATGGTCATTCATTCGAAGTTATAAAATTACATTCGACACATTTATGCTCATGGGTAACAAGAGCTGAAAACAAGCAAGCTACAGCGAGGTGAATTGCTCATGAAATCAATGAAATTTTAAAAATTAATCTGAATATTACACTAAAGGACATAAGTAATAACTTAGAGATCACTTTTGGCTTATCTTTATCATACATGAAAATATAACGTTCAAGAGAATTAACAAGAGAGCAAATATTTGGTTCAATAGATGATAACTACAAATGGGTGCCCATACTAAAGTCGGAATTAATCAATAGGAATCCTGGCTTATATATAATGTACCTATGTGACAGCCAAAACTAATCATTTAAGTGGTTCTTTATCAGTTTTAAGGTTTATATTGATGGGTTTTTTATCGAATGTCGATAATTAATCGACATTAATACTTGTCATCTGAAATCCAAGTAATTAGGTGTACTAATTTCTCGAGTTATTTTGATGGGAACAATGACCTCTTTACTATTGCATTAATCATTACAGAAACTGAATCAAAAAGAAGTTAGAAGTAGTTTTTAATGAATTTATTCCAATCTTTTAGTATTGATGGAGAACATTTAATCTTCATATTAGATTTGGAGAAAGGACTAGGTGAAGCTATTAAGGTTGTCTTTCTTAATGCTGAGTACAGAGTTTGAATGAGACACCTTTGAAAGAACATTAAAAAACTTTTTCATTGTGATGATAGCCACAAATTGCAGAAGTTAGTGTGGACTGCCCAAATTGTTACAACTAACATTAGTTTAATACTAAGGTTGAAGAAATATATTGCATCGGTCTAGATGTTCATTCATACATAAGTTCTTTAACATGTAAGTGGTCGAAAGTAACTTTATCAAAGCATATTAAGAACCACTATAACACAAATAACATGGGAGAATCCTTCAATTCATGGGTAGAGGAGGCAAGGAATAAGCACGTCATGGATCTCATCGACATGATAAAGAGAATGCTGATAGAACAATGTTCTCAACAGAAATTACACTCTATTGCTTGGAAGGGGCCTCTTATTCCATTTGTAGAGGAGTATATTAGAGAAGTTACATCAATAAAAGAACATTTCATTATACACTAGTCTACTTCAACCAAAGCTGAGGATGAAGGGAGTTTTGAGCATCATGAGGTAGACATAGAAAACCAATTGTGTAGCTGTGGGTTTTGGCAGTTATCTGGACTACCATGAGTGCATGGCGCATCATTTGTTGGAACTAAACATCATAATTTGTGACACACATATATTGATGAACATTATTACAGTTATAAGTATGTTATTTTCTTTAATTTAATCTTATGACATTACTTCTGAAGATCATTGATCATGTGCTTGGGTTGAATTAGTTGAAAATTGTTATCAATAAGATTGATTGAAAATAAATGCTATTTACCATATCCCTATCATAAGGAAACAACCATTGAATTGAAATAGATCCACAAGCAGCCAAAAGCCTTCTTAGAAGAATGTCAACTGTATGAAATAAACAGGAGGATGAATACTTCAAATGTTATAACTACTTCAAAAGTCACAACCACAAGCATGCAAAATTCATCTCCAACACCTTTTAATTAATTACAAAATTTGTATAACAACTTCAAATGTTCACAACAAAACTTAACATGTTTACAAAATAGATACCATCTGATTTCAAGTATCCAAATTAAATTTCTTAGTTACATTCTCGGTTAAATTCATTTACAAATATAAGTCTTTGATAGAGAATTAATGGCCACAAGTAAAATTAGGATAACCAATTAGAATTTAATTTGAAGAAACTCATATGTAACTGAAACTGCAACAAGTTGATTAGAATAGACTTCTGCTACATTTAAAATCCTTAAGTGATTCATATCTTCCAGCTCAATATTTTGCTCTTAGAACCACCTAAAAATCTACAATCGTCCTTCGATCTGCTTCGGAGATATCAATAGAACTTTCTTCCATGGTTATTAGCTTTGTAGCAAGTATATATTGAACATTAAAGATTGCAATGATAATAGATTGGGTTGTCCTGATTTCTCATTGATGGTGTCGACTGGCTCAAACTCATGTCACAAATTTAATATTACTATACTTACAAATTAAAGCTCCCATTCAAAAATCCACAAAAAATAAATACCATATAATTTATCAATTTTTTAGAGAAATTTATAAGTGGTCAAAGCCTGATTAAGATCTTGCTTATCAAATTAATCCTCTTCCCATATGACATCTCAACTTGATAAAAATTACAGCATGGGCATCTAAATGGTAATGGTACAGGAAAATGAGATAGTGAACATTAAATGTAAGTAACAGTATATGACATTTTAACATAGAAGAAGAACAACAAACTTAGATACAAAACATAGAGAAGAATATCAAACCTAGACAAAGAAGAACAACAAACCTACATACAAAATATGGAGAAGAACATCAAACCTAGGCAAAGAAGAACAACAAACCTAAATACAAGACATGGATAATAAAATCAAACCTAGGCGATCTATCCGGGAGGGAAGGGAGGCAGATCCAACCTAAATGTGGTTGACGAACAGGAAAATAAGATTATAAAAAGTAGACTAACATACCTGGACGAACAAATCGATGACCGAAGAAGATCCGACTGAGTGAGGAAGAGGCGGTAGCGAAACATACATTTTTAGAATTACAGCTTTCGGGGTTTGGTTTTGACGGGAGGTAACAGAGTGATATATTTGATGAGGGCAAGAGTTTTTAGGTGGTAGAAGAGTAAATACTAAAGTTTTGGTGTTAGATAAGTAAATAGAGAGGTTTTAACTGTTAGGTATGTAAAAATCTAATAAAAAAATTATAGCACTCTTAAAAGTGACAGTTATGATGGACCAATCAATTTTTTTTTTAGTTTTTATTGATTGCAACTAAATCAAATGAGGCAACTACAACAAATTTAGTATTCACCATTTGAGTTAATTTGATTTTGGATATGTTTGGAATATTTTTTTTTTATTTTAAATTTCAATGTAATCATATTTTTATTTGGTTATTATTTTCTCGCTATTTTTTTACTGCTTTTTTAAAAATTTTGAAGTAAAAAGTTATTTTTTTGTAAAAAAAAAAAGCTAAGTTACTTTCCCCCTGATAACTTTATAACCAACTTTATCCATCTCAAGCAAACTCCTAGTCCTAAATCTATCAAATTCATTCAAAATATTAAATTTATTATTATTATTGATATATCATCAAAAAAATATCTTGAACGGGTGGGAATCTTTATGCAAATATAAGTTGGAGGCTTCAAAAATTAAAATCATAACCATTCAAACTCCGATTTTAGCAAGCTTATAGTCAAATTAAAAAGCTCAAGGAGATGAACCTAACGACACCAAATTCGATCCAATTCGAGCTCAATTGGGTTAAAATCAAATGACCAAAACCTATTTGAAAGCTTCAGAGCATTAATTGAATGACTAAATCATATCCAAATGCAACATATTTATAGTTTAATCAAGCGGCTCGACGAGACGAATCCAACGAGCTCAAGATCACCGGATTTTAATATCATTAGGCTCCTAAATGCTCGATAAACAATTCATAATCGAGGGAGTTGATATCGGCCGTCCATCAAAACACTCTCAACTTTCCTTTGATCTTCTCCCTATTTACTAGTCATGTCACTCAAAAAAATTATAAATAGATTCATCAATCTTCACTGAGGGAGAGAGGAGAAAGGAGGAGAATAGGAGAAAATTAAAGAGCTCTCCTACATTTTCCAGCTATCGTCATCGTCGACAACCACCAGTTACTATCACTGGTAACCGCCATCATCACCGACGATCGACATCAAAAACCACCAACATCTCTAGAATACTGTCAAGATTTGACCCTTTTGGTGGGTACAAATATTTGATCTTTCTATTTTCCTCTTCTTTAACAGTAAAGAAAGGAATATTTTTGTATCACTTGCTACATAGTAAATTATGCAACTGAGCTAGGCCCCGTGATTTTCCCTTTCTGGGGTTTTCATGTAAAAAGTTCTCTGGTCCTATCATTTTTATATATTCGTGTTGAATTTTTGTACATTGCTAAGGATGAATTATTCTATGCGGACGTTGAATGCCATCTAAAGCCCAATGAAAATGTACCACGTCATCCCCCTACTCGGTACCGCGGCTCGGTATTGCTCGATATCGAGCTCATTACTGCTCTGTACTGGATGACGTGGCTGCACCTGATTCACCTTTGGACGATAAGTTGCGTCCGATGTCCGCACAGTATAATCTCTCATTGCTAAGATGTAAAATACAATCTCTATCAACTCAAATTTTATAGCACGAAATTATTACTATTATATAACTTTATATGCTAATTAACTGTGTTTGTTTTTTGAGAAAGTATGTCTGAAAGTTTATTCTAGATCAAAATATTTGTGTTTTTTAAAATTGTAAATCATACTCTGTATGAAAAGAAACACAAACTTTCAAACAACAACAATGATCGAACCTCATCTTCCTTGATCTCAGAGGTTGTCAGTGGTAATGCTTCACAGCAATAGTATTTACGTTCAAGTATAAAGTTGTTACACTTTTAGTTATTTATATTTGAATGCATATCAGGGGCGGAACTGTTCATGGCTTAGGGGGGGTGGGGGGGGAAGTTCATCATAAGAAATCACATAATTCTCTCCATCTACCCAGGGGCGGAACTGTTCTCCCCCTTAAAAAAAAAAATTTTTATTAGAGAGGGGCAATTTAGTAACTTGACCCATAAATTTGTTATTTTGCCCCCCCCCCCTTTGCCCTAACCCGCCGATTCCACGAACAAAAAACGACGCCCAGTCACGCTATGGTGGAGAGAGCATTTTCAGCCATGAAAATTATCAAACATCGATTGCGTAGTAGGATGGGTGATGATTGGCTCAACGATTGTCTTGTGCCTTACATTGAAAAAGATGTATTTGATTTGATTTCCAATGAAGATGTTATCCAATATTATCAAAAAATGCAAAATAGATTGATAAAATTGTAATGATTTTCAATTTTCCTATCATAATGGAATACATGATTTCACTTTGAATTATATCATCTTTTTTTTTTTATATTAGTCTATTATACAAAGAAAATTTTGCCCCCCCTAAGATGAAAGGCTGGTTCCGCCCCTGATGCATACATCACCTACAGTTGTAGGTTATAATAAAAAAGAGGTTAAAGGTGAACCCAATATTTAAAAGCATATAAGGTAAAAAACTTATAAAATGAGTTTGGAATCAAAATTTTTTTTGCATACTAAAATATAAATCCTTAAACCCATTAGACATCATATTAATTATTAAAATCATGTTCAAATCTCATTAAATCATTATTGAATAAGGTTCGAACTTTGTTTATACCAAATTCGAATCATATTTGAACATAATTTAAAACTTGCTCGAGCCATACTTGAACAAATTTAAACATAATTTAAAACTTGCTCGAGCCATATTTAAACATATTCAAAACCCATTTAATCCTTGAGCTCATTTTTTCTTGGTTATATGAACAAAGATTCAATTGACATAGATTTTCCTGATAAAAAACTAGACTTGTTAAAGACTTAAGTGAGTTAATCAAAGTTAGAGTTACGTGTACCTGAGAGACTCTATTTACTTAATAGAATATAGTAGAACCTAAGCTAGCTTAACCCAACTTTAGTTCTAGTGGACTCATCATCAAAATTATTTTATCCTTATATATGCTTAACCCTAATAAGCCTTAAAATAATTATGTTCGAGGACACTGAGCTTCACTTAGCTTTAGAGTTAAGGTGGTGTTAGATTGATCTTGACCTTAGGGACTCATAGACCCTAGCTCTAACCTAAGCCCTATGTGACTAAACTCACTTACTCTACCTCCAAAATTTAGCTCATTTTCCCACTAAACCCTCCATTGGACTCAAATAAGCTTAAGAGAACTCCTAAATCTTAGCTTATTGAATGAGCTAACCTAGTTTGACCCAAACCTAATTTAGATAACCTAGGATCTAACTTAACCGTAGATTGAACCTACCCTTTAAACTTGATCTTATAACACCCCAAGATCTAAATTGGAAGAATTATTTATTTTTATCTCTTAATTAATTTGTCAGAGTCATTAAATATCCAATAATTTAAATAATCCAGTGAAAGAAATTATAAATCATATAAATCAAAATCTTTTTATATTCATTCTTTCAAAATATAATTTATAATGTCTAGGTGATCACATTAAACATCAATTTATCTTTTTAAAGCTCTTGATTATAAAAGAAAACTAAAATGCAAAAAATAAAAGGAAACCTGAAAATACTAATTAGCCTCACTCTAGAGGGTCATGATCCCTTCTAAGACCTGAAATTAATAAAAATCACACAATGAGCTTACAAAGCACAACATATTACGAAAACTATATCACTCCATTCAATAAAAATCACACATCAATTTTCAATCTATTGGTCATGTTTTTGGTTATGCTATATTCTTCTATTAAATATCTTGTCTTGTATAGATGTCTCTCAATATGCCATATCAACATGATATATTAATATATTTATCAATTCATTAACTACATAACTATCAATGTGTAACAATATACCTATCATATGTTATATTAGGCTACACCAATCTTAATGCTTATATTAATCTTATACATGCTATCATGTCAATGAATATATATATGAATAGCAAGCTAGGACATCCATCTTGAAAGTAGTTTTTCATCTTTTCATCTATTATCTATTTGGCATATCAATTTATCATTATGTGTTAATCACATTTCTCAATTATTTCAATTCAATATTACTTTAACATATAGCTTTTATTGAATTAATGAATCAATAAAAATCATCACTCTTTTCCCAACAACATAATTAGTCAATCAATTATAAACTAACATATAAAATTACATCACAAATCTTTATTTTAAAATAAGTACATTAGCCCACCTTCTTGTACAAGATATTATCATTTTAATAGCCAACCCATTACTTACAATGTTTAGAACTAGCTTTTTTTTTGCTTTTTAAAATAAATTTTCTGTACAAAAATTTATAGTTCAAAATTTTTTTAAAAAAAATTTGCTTTAAAAAATAATACAAAAATTGTGTCCCAAATGAGGCCTAAAGCAAAAAAGTACAGCAAACTAAATCCAGCTGTTTTAAATTTACATAGTAACTAATTAATTACAAAGCTAAGAAATCTTTTGGTTGTTTTAGATGTGATGATTTATTTTTCCAAATCCGAAGTGAAGGCAAACAAAATTATTATTTTCAAACAAATTTTCTATCTGCATAAAATCAGAAGAATATAACATAATGGCAATCAAAGCATATAAAGTGCACAATTATAATATCATAGAACATATCTTTTGGTTCTATTTCCTGTGATTGAACAATCCTAAGATTAAGGTACAAGAAGACCACTCGCCTGACTGGCTGTCTTAACAGAGGCTAAAATACATGATGGGTTACTTATATATCGACACTCACAGAAAGAATATTACAAATGCGAAAAAAAAAATAATGATACCTTTTCTCCTTAAAGTTTCTTCTACAGATGATTTATATTCCCGAAGAAGATAGCCTTTGAGCACCCAATTTAGCAGGAATTTGTTTTGTGCCTCGACCTCTCCCTGTGGACAAAGGCTTAGCTTTTGTGGTCGGAGGAGGAGCAGCAATGGCCGCCCAGGGATCATCGTCATTGGCTGCAGTAGACTTGGAAGGTTTTGAAGTTGTTTTTGGAGGTGGCGCAGCGATAGAGCCCCAGAGATCCTCATCGGCTGCAGACTTAACATGTAGGGGCTTTGATGTAGATCTCGGTGCAGGTGCAGAAATTGAACCCCATAGATCATCGTCTTCAGGCTTTGCGTTTGTGAATGTGGAGCTGGCTTTGGCATTATTGGGTCGAGATGAATTTTGTGCTGAGAGATGATGAGGAGATCATTGATATAACAAAAATGAATATAAAATTAGGAAGTGGAAGTTAATAAGTAAATTGTCAGTAAATATACGAGAAAATGGTGCTTCATATTGAGCTAACAAGCTAAAACAAATTGTGTCGAATCATAAAATCAAATTGGATTATGGCCTCGTTTGGTTCCCCACGATGTTTTTTTTCGTTCTTAAATAGAGGTATTATAACAGAGAATCAGAATTTTGTTTCTTCTCAGATCGGCAAAAATACGAAGGTGTAGCCAAAAGGTATTTGAAAAAGTCGCGTATACAAACAGTAAAATAATAATTTTTTCACCGATTGAAATCGGAAACGGAGAAATTACGGCCAACCAAACGAGGCCTATTTGTTAGCATAAATGAATAAGCTGGAAATATTAGGTGCCCAAACAGGGCTGATCAGAAGAGAGTTTCACAAGCAACAAGCAAAATTAAACCTGCATTTGATTTGCAGAACTATTTGATCCAGAAATAAGTGTTAATAATGGCCAACAGGAGATCAATGAGCAAATACGGTTTTCTATCTACCAGTCAAAGATTGGAAGGCCAATTTGAACATATTTTAAAAGTAAATAGAGGTCATATAGTGCATCGGAAACTCCAAAACCAAGTGAGTAATAAAGTAAACAAGAAAGACAGGTACATATATACAATCATACCATGCTGCTTTGGTTGAGCAAACGGACGTTTCTGAGCAGCTTGTATGCTTGCAAGATGATTGGGAGGTTTCAGTTCCTCGATTGGCTCCATTTCATCCCACCCTTCTTTATCACTATGGTGATTATCATGAAAAGTCCCATTTTCAAGCTCACCCCATCCATCTGTTGATGTTGGAGAAGAAGGGGTTGGTTGATCAAGAGAGTTGCTGATAGAAGTGGAATGCTCTGTTATGGTATCATGGGCCTCCGCTGTATTCATAACAATGAGAAATCATGAAAATGGATCACTTTTTAAAAAAAATTTGAACAAGAACCGCAAAAAGGAAAAATATCACAAGGATTTCTTAAATTAAAAAAATTTAAATTACCTGATGAAGAATTTGAAGAAATAGAAACTAAAGATGAATTGGCATTGGCAGAGGCAGCTGAAACATGTTCAGAAGCTTTTCCTTTTTGAGTCAAAGAGCTCATAGCCCATCTGCGTTGGATTTCTTGTATGATTTTATTTTGAATCAAAAGTATTCAAGATGTAGACATGTGAGATATACACTAGGTTAACCAACATGCATTAAAAAGAAGTTAAACTGCAAGCCAAAGATGTTAGGTTGCAGTTTTTTTAGTAAAATGGCAATGAGGGGAGAATAAAAATTGAGTTCCTTAAATCCTGTATAAGTAAGAATACCCATAGTTTGCACCATTGGACCATGGGACTCGAATTAGGATAAGGCCATAGACCTTTTCTACCCACCACGAATGATTTCTTCAAGAAAACATTCAGTAAAAACCTCGTCTAGCCAAAGTTTATGCCAGCTGAGAAGAGAATTTACTCACCCAAGCAAACCAGTATTTCCAGTCATTGACAGTACTCCAGAATCGGTAGCTCCGCCAACATCTCCAGTATTTAACTACAAGATGAAATTTATTCTTATAGGATTAATCTGACAAAAAAATACAACCAAGATGATTAACCAATAAAACAAACATTTAAAAATAAAACATTAAGCTAATTCATTGAAGAAATCTAAAAGTACAAGAAAACTTCAACTGTTCAACAGAAAGTAATGATTGTGTTGTAGATTTTCAAACAAACACTAAACTGAACATCAATTAAGCAGTTCAAAATTCATGTTATAACTGCCCTAGCAAAGCGTAACAAGAATCTTTAATAGCATAACGTCCCTATCAGTAAAATGGCAGGATAGTTGTATATAAAAAGTTTAAAGCATAAACACTCTTATAATGACACGATGAAAATGATAATGGCATAACCTAGGTTTCAAATAACGGTTTTGGTTCTGAAGGTTCAAGAATAGCTTCATTTTCGGCGACGATTTACTTGCTCTTAATCAATTGAAGATGAAAAAATAATTCCTAAAATTAGATGGTATAAGATTTTTTAGAAAGCTATTTTGTATGAATTTGATGAATGGTAATATATACATATATATATATATAATTCAAATAACGGTTTTGGTTCTGAAGGTTCAAGAATAGCTTCATTTTCGGCGACGATTTACTTGCTCTTAATCAATTGAAGATGAAAAAATAATTCCTAAAATTAGATGGTATAAGATTTTTTAGAAAGCTATTTTGTATGAATTTGATGAATGGTAATATATACATATATATATATATATATATATATATATATATATATAGATTGAATTATTTACTTTCCTAATTCTTTAAACCAAATTAAGAAGCCTTAAATAACCTCATTAAATCCTCCCCCTCCCTCTATAGCCGTCGGCCCCATCATGGTTCCAATTAGGAATTATTTCCTATTTCCCCCACCTCCTCTATTAGAAACAATTCAAAGCCCCTCATCCCACCTTGACCGAAATTCCCATTGCCCCTTTTTAATTATTTTCTTCTATTTGGAAATATTTCCAAATCTTCACCCCTCTCTCTACCCGCCGTGATGCGGACATCCAACCGTCCATGCCAATCCGAGGAGCTGAAGATCGACGACCGAGATCACTTTGTTTTATTTTCATTTATTAAGTGTATTTTAATTTAGTTTCGCAATTTCCCTTTTTTATCCTCTCGTCTTATGTAAGCCCAAGGGGCAAATGTGTCTTTTAATTTCTCTTAAAGCCTATATATAGAGGCTCATTCTCTTGTATTAGGATGATGATTATGATGAATGAAAATTTCTACTTTTGATCTCTTTGTGAGTTCATATTTTCTTGATCTCTTGGTGAGTTCAACTCTCCTAGATCTCTGTGTGAGTTCTATGGAAAGCCCAAGGTGAGGGCAAACGCAATACCCGTCAATCTTTGGAAGAGTCCGAGGTTCGCGGTTCTTACGATCTCTTTGTGAGTTCGTTAGCTATCTTCATAATAGTTGTATTGTGGATAAAAATCTTATTTTCTCCCTTCATAATAATTGTATTGAAGATGAAAAAAATATTTCCTCCTTTCTTAGTAGGCCAAAATTATTTAGTTTAGGGCTCTATGAGGAGCTCATGAAGATAGCTATAATTTGACAAAAAGAAATAGGGTTTGCGCATGTATGTGCAACTAGAATGACTAAGCATATAATCAGGATAGAGTGTGAAATAGCTTTCAAATGAAACAAGTATATCCTCGTGATGATAAGGAAGATACAACAAGCTTCCTCTTACTTAATTTGACCAAGATTGGTTAAATGACCAACCCCCCAAAATAACTCTAATAACTTGGTCATGAAGGGGGTTACAAACTTCATATTTTGTTTTATTGCTCTAGATTTACCTCTCTTACTATTGAAGCTAAAAGAACTCAAACTAAGGAATGAGATGGTTAGGCTAGGAAGTTACAATATTAATTTCCTTTTACAATTCTCTCCCAAAATGCTGCCTGACGTTGGGTCTTCCTCCCTGTAAAGCTGCAGCCAGAAATTTCCAGCAATTCCTCTTGAATCCCTGTAGCCTGATGCCCCAATATTGCTGTTTTACCCACAGCAAATTGCTGTCCAGCAATTCCTGCTGCATCCTGTGTGCTGTCCAAAGATTCCTGCAGCCATCAAGTGCTGTCCTGCACCCCGGGAGGTCTGAAATTGCTGTTTAAAAGCCTCCAGTAGCCTTATAACAGCTGCCCAAGGTTTATTCAAGCATTGGAGATTGCTGTCCATAATTTTCTAAAGTCAAAGTTGCTGTTTAGACCCCTTGACTTGCTCTTCAAGACATTTAGGATCCAATCCTCTCTCGTTTCACATCAACCACACAATGCAATGCATACTCCCACTTATATAGTGTGATATACTTGCTCAGTACCACAGCTCATGCCCCATCCCACAATGGTCAGATCAACCTGTCCTACAATGACCCTAACCTGTCCTACAATGACCCTGCAAGATCATTATGGCCCAATGAACTTGTGTTGGCATGAATGCCACTAGGCATTGACCTAGACTGGCCAAATTAAGAAAATAGACTCGTGCAACTCAAATTGATCTCGACTAAACTAGTAGCTGATACTATCCATGATTACCATGATATATCCGTATACCAAATTAATGGTCAACTTATTGGAATCCTCATTCTCCATACATTTATGGCCAATTTTGTTTGAGATGTTATATCTATTTTTTATAATTAATTTTCAACAACTCTTACCCAAATTGCCTTAGAGCTACCACCTTTACCTCCCAATCCTACCGCATTCATTTTCTAGTCATCTTATCAGAACATGTTAAATTTAGAGAATTAGAGGGGGAAAAGACTTAATTTAATTACACAAATTTGTCCCTAATTATAGATCTATATAAGATATCATAATCATGGTTTAAAATTGTGCAATATGAGGCTCGCCTTGAGGCCCGCCTTTGCGCAATTCCAGTAAAAAACGCCTCGATGCTTATGCCTCGAGTTTTTTTTTATGAGGCTTGCGCCTCAACTTGGTTGAGGACTGCCTCGCATCACTGGCATGAGGCTTATGCCTCATGCTATATATATTAAAACTTACATAAATCTTGAAGTAAATGCCGACATTGGACTCTATAGGAGAGGAGGAAGGGGAGAGAGCAGTTCATCATAATGATGATTCAAATGAAGAACCCCTTAGTGATGACAGTGCTGATGACTTATGAGTTCTTATGTGATATGTCATTGCTATTTATTTTTAGAAATTTGAATTATATGTTAATGAAAAGAATACTGGGATTTGGGAAAGATAGAATTTTGAGTTGAACTATATTTCATGTTGTCTTATTATTGGGATATTTTGATTTCACTTCATATCTTATATTTTTTTATGTTTTATATTATTCACTCATTAGTATATAAAATTTTTATCATTTTATGTTTACGCAATCTTTTGATTTTGAGGCTTACGCCTCAAAACGCCTTGAGGCTTATGCCTCGCCTCACTAATGAAAAACGCCTCAATACCCGAATACACAATTTTAAACATTGATCATAATAAAGAAACAAATAATTACAAAATAATGCTTTATTGCTCTAATATAATCCTTCCTAAACAAGCCATCTAAATATGGAGGGAGATCAACGTGATCTAGGTGAACCTCCCACGGATTTTTATCTTAGCCATGGGATCAAAATGCCAAGGGATGGCTAGGATTTAATAGGTGAGCCTCCTACATATTCCCATCCTGTAAGAACAGGGTTTTTCCGGTTCAAGTGAGCCAACCCTGAATGAAAACAGACGTGTGGAACGCGCGAAGTAGGCTGGTCAAGTAACCAAACCGCGAGCGCGGGAGCTTCTAGTGGGGTCGAATCGCAAAACCGAGCAATGGATTACGTTTGATTGCGAGAAGTAACAACTCCTCGTGGAGAATAATTGTTTTTTTGCTCACACCTGTGAAATCAAACGAGCAAAATGGATTGAAAGACAGCAGAGAGGAAGAAAAATGAACTTTTCTGATTCACAGGTGGCTTCGTCGTTTGAAGACCACGGAGAGGAAAACAGGGCGAGGTTGAGAGAGAGAAGAGAAGGGAGTCGGCACCTGCGAGCAAGCTGCTGAATGAGGAAGTTACTTACGCGCGAGCTGGGGCATGAACAATTTTTTATATGAGAAGTTCAAGGCATGTTTTGTGAAATTTTATTTTTGAAAATGATGAAAATTTATAAAATAATTAATGTTAATAAATTTTATTTATAAAACTTATGAGCATATCTTTGAGAATAATAAATGAGATTATCGAAAACTTTAATTGAATATGTTATATTAAATACAAGAACAATTAGGTGCTTTAACTAGCAAAATTGGAGAGAAAGAGTGAGAGTGCATGTATTTTAAATTTAATAATAATGACATTTTAATTAGTGAAATATTATCTTATTATGTTAAGAAATAAAATATATTTAAGGAAGAAAATTAAAATGCGAGAAATCAATAATTCATAAGTTTTACATTTAATAATGTCTTTTGTGTAGGTGTTGAATTATCAATTTTTTGTGAGTAAGAGCAGAATTTTAAAACATATGAATCAAGGTGAGTAGTCATGTTTCTATTTTATAGTAATTGTATTGCTTCTAATTGCATTACAAATGATTCATTTTTCACATACCAAATAATATCATGTTGAATTGAAAGATTTGAATTTTATATCATAATAGATGTTATATATCCTATTTCATGATGTTTGTTAATTAAATCAATATAAAATGATATGGCAAAGGTAAATGAAATAGTTTATATAGAATGATTGCATGTGTATGTTGACTGATGGAGCACACCCCCTTATGATACTAGCAGGGGACGCAGTGTACTCATGCACGTAAATGAAAAAATTATAGAAAAAAAGAGTACCTTCATTGGTACTAAATTAGGCGGCGACTCTTGTGATGGTTGTATTACTTATGAGAAAGAAAAAATATACAGATAAAAATATTGTATATGCATAATATTGAAAGTCTTGAAATAAAATGAATCTAAATGGAATTACTTTAAGATGTAAATTGAAATGATCATACACATTGTTCCAATTGACTTGGGTTACTGTAATTTAGAAGCATATTTTGCTCACTGAGTTGTGGGCTTCATTTTAGTTGATTTAACATTTTTAGGTATAATTCAATATAATCAAAATGAGTATAATATGTGAAAATATATATCGTAGACATGACACACTGAATGAAAGGTATTTAATTCAATTTATATCTTCTTTTTTTTGAAGTTTTAATGGCTCTTTCAGTGTATTGGAGATAGATGTAGCAAATGAAAATTTAATCAACCGTCTATTTTTGCCTCGTTAATTTGAGCCTCCGGGCTGAGTTGTGACACATCCTAGTCGTGGGATCAAAATGCTAAGGGACGGCTGTGATTTAATACTACCCCTCAAGCTAGGGAATATAGATTCGTCATTCCCTGCTTGGTAATCAGTCCCAGAAATGTAGAGTTATCGAGTTTGTTGGTAAGAATATATGCAAGCTGGTCTTTTGATGAGACATGGTTGATACATATAAGACCGCTGTCTAATTTCTCTTTATGAAATGTCTGTCCACTTCTATATGCTTGGTCCTATCATGTTGAACCGAATTGTGAGCTATGTTGATTGTTGATTTGTTGTCATAGAATAACTTCATGGGTCCTTCCCACTTGATCCTTGAGTCTTCTAAAATTATCTTGATCCATAGTAGCTCACATATTCCTAAGGCTATAACTCTGTATTCTGCTTCTACACTAGATCTTGCCACCACATTATGTTTCTTGGTTCTCTGTGTAACAAATTTTCCTCCAAGAAATGTGAAGTATCCTGAGGTATATCGTCTATCTACTGGTGATCCTGCGTAATCTGCATCAGTATATACTTCTGGGATTATTCCACACTTTTTAAGAATCTTCAAAACCAAGTTCTAGGTGACTGTTTAGCCCATATAGTCTTTTTTAACCTACACATTTTGTTACCCCCAGATTGTTCCTTGAATCATGGTGGAATCTCCATAAATATTTCATTCTCTAAGTCCCCGTGTAGGAATTCATTTTTGACATCCAAGCGTTCTAGATGCTAGTTATAATTAGCTGCTAGTGAGAGCAGGATCCTCACGATGTTCATCTTGGCCACAAGTGCAAAAGTTTCATGACAGTCAATCCTATACATTTGAGTATACCCTTTCGCCACCAATTTTATCTTATACCTTTTTAGTGTACCATTAGCTTTGTATTTCATAGAAAACACCCATTTACAGCCGACTATTTTTTTCCCTACTGATAGGTTGGTGATCACTCGTGTTGTTCTTCTTTAGGACCTGCATTTCATCTTTCATGACACTTCCAATTTTCAACAGATAAGATAAGGCTTCAGAAATATTATTAGGAATATGAACATCATTTAGTATTAACGAGAAAATTTTTGGGTGAATGCATGGGCGGATGCAGTGTGGGGGCCATGGGGGCAGTGGCCCCCACTGACTTTGGGAATAACATGGCATTAAAAATTTTTCTAAAACATTAAATAAATAAATATTAAGCTGTTATAGTAAGTAGTAACACCTGGGTGAATGTGAGAAAATATGGAAGGATACAAAGTTGGTTGTGGGGTATAAGGGGGATTTTTTTGGTGAACTTGTATTACCTCAATTTCAGGAGACGGATCAAATTCTTGGATATACTCTAGAGCATAATTTGGATTTGTACGCCTTGAATACACTTTTTCAAACCTCATATTATCCATAATAGCTTTGTCCTCAGTTTCTCTGGCTTTGATTTTAGGTTTAGGTGGATTGGTTTGAGGTGGAGCTGAAAGGTCAAGAGGGGAAAGCTCACTTTCTTCATCTTCCTCTCCCCATGAAGATGAGGTTTGGTGAAATAAGATTTTTGTTCATCAAAAGTCAATAGATACAAGAATTTTCTTGGTAGAGGGATGATAACACTTATAACCTTTTTGGGTGCATGAATATCCAACAAAGATACATTTAAGTATGCTTTTGGATCTAATTTTTCTCAATTTGGACTGTGAATGTGAACATAGGCAGTGCACCCAAAGACTCTGAGTGTGAGGTTGTTATGGGTTTGAATTCAGGTTAAAAAGATGATAGAATATCCATTGGAGTTTTTAGTCCCAATATTGTTGAAGGTAGTCAGTTTATGAGATATGTGGCGGTCAGAGCCCTTCCCCCCAGTATGATTTTGGAACATTATGGTGGAATAAAAGTGCACGAGTGGAGGCCAGAAGATGGCCATTTTTTCTTTCTGCAACTCTGTTATGGTGTGGGGTATGAATGCAGTTAGACTCATGAATGATACCTTCCTTTGGAAAGGAGCATAGAGCTTAGTTATAATAATCTTTGGCATTGCCGAAACAAAATTTTCTTATTTTTACCCTTGAATTGATTCTGGATCCCGACATGAAAAATAAGAAGGATAGTGCTCACATCAAATTTATTTTTGAGGAAAAAAATTCAAGAGACTCGAGTGCAGTCATCAATGAAGGATACAAACTATCGGGCCCCTGAGATGTTAGGAATTTTTTAGGGTCTTCAAATATCACAATGAATAAGGTAGGAAGGGGTATGACATCTCTCAATTTTATTTGAAAAAAAAAAACTCATTTATGCTTGGATAACTCACAAGTTTCACAATGAAAAGATCCATTTTTCAACTTATACAAAAAATTTTGATACATATTTTTTAAGAAATCAAAAGATGGATGTCCTAATCTAAAATGATGAAGCCAAATAATATATTTTTTATTAAATAAGGATATCATATAATAACCATTATTGATAATAGTGGATTTATTCAACTCTTTCAGGTAGTACAATCCATCTCTCTCCTTATCAAGTCCAATTTTCTTCCCCGATCCCTAGTCCTGAAATATACAAGTAGGGTTAAAGAAGAAGTTGGCAATTATAATCATTGGTAAGTTTTTGTATAAAGATTAGGTTTGTAGATAATTGAGGTACTGATGGGGACATCAGATCAGCGTGGAAGGTTTATCAGTGACGTGGTCGCCGATCTACGGCCACGATCGAGTCCTTGTATTTCTGAGTCATGATTGTATTTTATTTTATTTATGCATTTTCTTATTTGCTTAGGTGTCGTTATTATTTCCTTTTGTACCCCTTTCATGGGAGTGGTCGCATGTAAGCCCAAAGGGCAAGTTGGTCTTTTATTTTCTATTGGGATTAATTTGAAATTCAAATCCAATCAAATTTGAATTCAAATTATTTCCTAAATTAGCTTTTCTATTTTAGGAAAGTATTTGAATTAGATCTAATTTTGAATTTTAAATTCAAAAGAATTTAAATTAAATATTTCCTAATTTTAAAACCTAAATAAGGAAGCCTCTAATTACTCTCACCAAATCAAACCTTGACCATGCATGCCGCCGGCCACTATGAAGGAAGATTTGGATTTATTTCCTAATCACCACATAAACCTAGTTAGAAACAATTCAAACTATTTCTTTCTATGTGGCCGAATTTTCCAATGCCTTTAATCTCTTTACTTCTTGCCTATTTCAATTTTTTTATTTTGGAAAGAACTCTCCTAACACTTCCTCTCTGCAGCCGCCCAAGCCTTTACCCGTGCTCTCTCTTCTTTCCAAACTCTCTCCCGTCCATTTAAGTCCTCTTGAATTCTCTGCCTAAAACTTTCTTCCAAAGAGTTCTCTCTTCTCATAGGGAAAAGCTGAAATCTTCCCTAAGGTTTCAACTAGAAAATTTGAAATCTTTTCAGATTTTTGGCAAGGTTTGGAGTTGTTTCTTCAGCGCACATTGACGAGAACTTCTTGTCTCCTCGCCTTGGATAAGTTTCAAGAATGCTCACTACCATGGGAGAAATTTCAACCATTCCTCCTTGAATGACATAGGCCATTGACGAATACTTCAAGAGCATCGAGTGGAGGATTTCCACCTCCTCTTAACGACGGTTTTCTCTTTCACTTGCATTTAATTTCTTCTAAATCTAAATTCTCAATTGGTTGATTGTAATCACGAAAGCGCCTTCAATTGCTCTTGCCAAGCCTAGTCATTTGTAGGAACCGAGTGTAATCTTCTATGCATCCTACGTCTCGTTGTTAGATTAGGGATTTAACTTGAAAACTACTATTCTGTATTGCTGCTATTTTCTTAATTATCTTGATAGTTCAAACTCGGAGCATGTGATTTAGCCTACGCAATTGATCCACTCATTTATTTTTGTCGCTTGAAAATTGCTTGTAATTTTGTTCCGAAATTGTTCTAATCTATTAGTTGTGCAATGCCCACATGAATCCATAAGCATGTCATCTAAGTAGTCCTGCATCAGGTACATGGAGCACATTTTTTAGAGTGATGAAGGGAGATAAGGATATGTCTCCTTGGCCTGCTACTATGGTAAGAGAACCATCAGCTATGATGATTTTCTTATCATTCGGGTAAGGAGTGTAGTTGATGAAGTGAGTAGTAGAGTGTGTTATGTTATATGTGGCTCCTGAGTCAATGATCCATACTCCTTTCAAATGATTTCTAGAGACAATCCAATAGATATAAGAAATTTACCTAAAAGTACAAGTTAAGAAGATGCAAGTGAATTTTCAAGTGATACCAAGAATTGTTTTAGCATATAAATATCTTCTTCGTTGAGCTCTTTGAAACTGGATTGTGTTTCTGGGTTGGGTTGGCTTGTTGTTGCGTTAGCTTGTGATGTTCTCTTTTGTCTACTTCTTTGATTCCACTCATTACTTGGAGGCTTTCCTTATAACTTCCAACATATCACATTTGTGTGTCTTGATTTCTTACAATAGCTGCACCAAATAAAGTCTTTGTCTTAAGGTTTTGAAAAATCCTTACCTCTTTCCTTCTATGATGCCTTTGGCTATCACCATTGCTGAACCTTCAACAATCTTTGGTTCTAGCATAACATCATGTCAGCTTTCCTCATCACCAATAAGAGAAATGGTCTCATTTAGTGACAATCTCTCTTTGCCAAGAATATAAACTCTAACTTAGTCAAACTCTGTATTTAATCCTGCAAGAAAGTCATACACTTTATATTTCTCAATAAAGCTTTTTAGGATAGCCGCATCTTCTGAACACTTATTCTCTATGCATCTGTAGTGATCAAATTCTTGTCACAAGCTTCGAAGGAGAGTGGTATATTCAGTCACGGTCTTGCTTCCTTGTTTTGTGCTTCCCACCTTGACTTTAATTTTGAAGATTTGTGCAGCATCCCAAGCTTTTGAGAAGGTTTTCCTGGCGGCATCCCATATGTCTTTTGTAGTAGATAGGAACATGAAAGTATCGCTAATTTCTGGAGTCATGGAATTCCACAACCATAACATAATCATAGAGTTTGCTTCATTCTATGCCCAAAAATTAGGATCTTCTTTTGGTCCTACCCCAAGGACGTAATTCATCTTTCCTTTTCCTTTCAAATAGGTCTTCACAAATTGAGACCACTTCAAATAATTCTTCCCATTTAAGCGATAGGAAGGTTGCATATTTTGGAGATCTCCTCTTCTTTGGCGCATTGTAGAGTTCTCCAATTAATCAAAGCTTTGGGAGGAATTTGCTTCAGACATAGTGGCGGCAAAGGACAACGATGAAGGCTATATCAAGCAGGGCAACAATAAAGGCTGTGTTGATTATAGATACAACTATAAGGGAAGGCCGGCAATGAAGGCATAACAGTGCAAAAATTCAGAATTCTAGAAACTGCAATGAAGGTTTTGATACCATGTTAAATTTAGAGAATTGGAGTGAAAAAAGACTTAATTTTATTGCACAAACTTGTCCCTATTTATAGATCTATACAAGATATCTTAATAAAAAAATAATAATTACATAATAATGCTTTATTGCTCTAATATAATCCTTCCTAAATCATCCATCTAAATATGGAAGGAGATCAGCGTGATCCAGGTGAACCTCCCACGAATTTCCATCTTAGCCATGAGATCAAAATGCCAAGGGACGGCTAGGATTTAATAGGTGAGCCACCCACGGATTCTCATCCTAGCCGTGGGATTAAAATGCCAAGGGACTGCTGGGGTTTAACAGAACATCTTCCAAGTTATGTTGACCATGCTCAAACAACTGAATTCTATTTTCCACCACATTATCTTCAAAAGCTGCTACTCCACAATCAGTCATTTAATCATTTTCTCAACTATCCTTTCTAGTTTTACCATATATCAATTTGAACGTTCTCATTTCTACAAACCAAACTTGGCTATCTATAATTTTTTTTATCACTTAAAATTTGGATCCATCTAATATAGCCAGTCCACTAATTAAACAGGAAACTGATAAAATAATTCCAAAATGCCTAAAAATGAAATAAAAATTTTTGTAAAGGAGTAACCAAATAGTTCTGAAATCAGTGAAATCAGTCATTCAGTATAGATTTTTAAGATGATGGGCATAACAATAGGATATGAACCTTAATTGTAAAAGTTTGCAAACAACACCAAGCTCAATAGTAGAGGAAACAAACAACAACAAGCTCAAGCCTATCCATTGTAATCACATCTAGCAAAACAACTTCAGAAATAAGTTACCTTTTCATGGTTCTGCTTTGCTATTTGCAAAAATTGATCGACAGCCTGAAATGTCTTTGATCTCACGTCACTAAGAAAACAGGCAAATAGAAGAACGCTATATCAGAAATTTAACTAGCAAAAAGCTCAATATTCCACAAGTAATAACTATACTGCATCCCGGAAAAAAATTTGCATACGAATGTACAAACATTCATATAAAACTAGCCAACAAGACTAATCAAGATTTTTTATTTATAGAACATGATATTAAAAGCAGTATGATGCAGATCTCTTTGGGCCTATAAGGCACACAAAACATGCAAAGACAAAAAAATTTTGCAGTTAGAAACTCTTAATTTTAAGTTTTTAACAAATATCTGTTCCTTTTATTAAAAACCAAAAATACATAGAAATCCAACGCAGATGACAATGTAATAGTTTTCTAGGAGAAACAATGCATAGAAGTTCATATCAACAAAACATTCTAATAATTGACAACCATACACTCATTTGAACCTCAGATTAGATCTAAAATGGATAAGTCTAGTTGCACGTACAAACCAATAAGATGATTTAGAGGGAATAAATAAAGTAGAAGAAAAAAATACACCAAATCAAGGCTTTTACTTGCACAAGGCAATGACTTCTCCTCAGGAAATCTTCAAGGAGTAGACTCTTGGAAGTAGAAGGGATGTCACATCTAATTAGAACTAAATTCAAAATCAAAATAGAACTTCTTAAAAACAAACCAAAGATCCCTTACAATAAAACTTCCTCCTATAATTTCCCTATTTAAGAAAATTACGAAAAAAAAAAAGATCAACCCCTTAGAGATGGAATCATCACAACAAAAACTCAGTAAATTTTCTTCCTGCTACAAATTTCGACAACTTGTGATTCATAACCATAGATCTCACTGGGTTGCAGGTTGTGATCCATCAAATACCCACAAAGTCTGCTGAAATTGCCATTTTGACCGAATGCCCATAGATCTCATTGAAGGTCAAAAGATTCACACCCCATTGGAAAGCCACAAGTCAACAAAGTTGCGGATGATCATTGAAGTAATGTGAAGGTCTGGTCTCCAAAATTTCGTGTCTTGGCCTCTTTGCATATTAAGGAGAATGTTAATGAATTAAGTTCTAGGTCAAATTTTTAGAAGATACATTAGAATAGAGAGATAAGACACAAACCAGAGATTTCATCCTCATTACCCGTGGACTTTAAGATCTAAGTTCAGGCTTCCGCAAGCCCCTATATAGTTAATTACCCTTTCATTAATGAGAGAGCACTTTCAATTAAAGCTAGTCATTAGATAAGCATTTAGTATCCAATGTTTAGTAGAACAATTTTACCATGTAGGATTTGACATTCACCACCTTATACTTAAAGCAGATGGTGGGGAGAATGATGATGAACCCAATCAAAATCTCATGATTACATCATCCCGAGTTGTCGTGATTCCTAATCTGCTTAGACAGAGGAAGTAGTTGACTCAACCTGACCAAAGGATCCATGTGAACAATCATATGTTGCTTCGTCTAAGAGTACCTTATAGACTTGAGATGAGTGTTTGTCTATAGAGAAAAATTGAAGTTAACCTAGTCAACCTTAGCTAATATAAGGTTTTATGCTCTATCAAGTATACCATATGATTCATTACTCACGGGTGTTAGCCATTGAGAAACATACGAACTCTAGCTGTGACTGTAAAATAATGGTGCCTATCTTGGCAAAATAACACAGTCAGTGGGACTCGGTCATAATTGTTAACTTGTACCACCCATGAATGAATCTTAATGATATTCTTGATTGAACATTCACTTTTGTGAACTGAAGTTATTCTCAAGGTCATTGCCCTCGTCAAATGGTTGCGAAGGTTGGATGAATTTGCATTAAGTTTTAGATGATTAATTTTACTATAAATATTTAAATTTTGATTGATACTTAATTTTTAAAAAAATTATGGGACTTTAAGCCTCAAATGATTAACTTTGAAATTTGGAGGGTAATTTTAAAAAAATTGTATTTTGATGATAGAGTCCCCTCTAGTTGAGATTTTGTATTGATGCAGCCATTGTCGAGATGATGTCGAAGTTACTTTAAATATATTTATATTCATCAAGGTTTGGAGGCATTTTAATAAGGTAGGGTCCCCTCGGATAGATATTCATTAACAACAAAGCCATCATCGTAGATTTGAATAATTTTATACTATTATCCAAACCTTATCAACTCTGTATACCCGTCAACAGAGGAACGAGTTTGATATCAGCTTTATGAATTATTACCGAGCCTTGAATACAAGAGTTAGTATTTTTATAATGAATTTCCATCGAAGAGGGCTTTGAATGCCTAATGTGAATGTAAAATAATATCTCTTCATGAATTTCATGATTTTTAATTTGTTTATTAATTAAAGTCTTGTCAACTTTAGTTCTTTTAAGGAAGAGGATAGGACTTGAGATTTAAATTAACATTACACTATGTAGAATTCTTGAACCTTAGATTTAGGAGTTAGAAGTATCAATCGAAGCACATAGGGGTGATTAATTTAAAAAGAGAATTTTAATTTAACTTATTTTTAATCTTGCGCAATATTCTCTAACTTCTGTGCTTACATGATTAGTATACTTGTCAGAGCGCATTCAAGGATTAAAATTTCTTTTTAAATGATGTATTTATACAATGTACTTGCACCCTTTTCTGTGTGCTCATGCGATGCACTTACATGTATTTCAATGCATTTACAAAATAAATTTGCAAGCAGTCAAGTAATGCACTTTTCAATGTACTCATGTGATGCACTTTCATGCATTTCAGTGCATTTGCATAGCGTATTCATATGCTTTCAACTTATTTGTGCACTTTTGGATGCTCTCACATGATAAACTTACATGCATTTCAATGTATTTGCATATGTATTCGTATGTTTTTTAATATACATTAATTTTTTTATTTCAAAATAATGGCATGCTTTTCGATACAATTTCTCTCTTTTTTAAGATTGCGTTGCACTTCTTGAGGTGGTAGCATGCTTCACGGAGTTGTTGCATGCTTCTTGATGAATTACATGTTTTTAAATGCAATGACATGATTCTTGAATCTATTGCTTGTTTTTCAAGGCGGCACGCTTACGTTTAGAAATTGCAACCTGATGCATGCGAGATTTTAGATTATTTATATTTAATTATTTACATGATCTTTGCCATTGAAATGCACATAATGTTTCATTTTAATGTTCAAATTACATCTTATGTCTGCTTGCATGTTTGTGTTGTGAGTTCAGTGGCATACATCGAAGGCAATTATGAATCTTTTCCATATTTTTCATTTTGTAAAATTCCATTTTTACATGATTATAGAAATTGTGAGTTCAGTTGTCATCAGAAAGTTTTGTTCATGATCGCAGATGAGCTGCCCTGTTCATTATAAGTCCCATGCTTGTATTTAATTTGCGTTCAAGTGTTTTTTATTTTGTAAAATTTATTTAAAAATATCATTTTAAGTCCAATTCCTTATTTGTTTACTTAATTTAAATTTTAACAACCTCCCAGCAATTTTAGTGGCATCATTTGGAGGAGAGGGGGGGGGGGGTGCTAAGTTTGCACATAAAAAAAAAAGCAAGTATGATGAGCGTCTTACGACAATCCGGCAAGGGTATTCTACCCCACTACGCAAAGAAAGCCGTGTACAGGTTTTCGGGTATCTGTTTGAAATAATTTAAAATTTATTATTATTATTTCATCATTTTTAATTTTATTTTAAGTCCTCTATTTCATCTTAAACTTCGACATCAATATGAAGTCTTTCTTGCATAAGGGGTGTCATCGGGTATACTGGACTAGCCCAGTAGGCTAAAACAAGGCGTATATAGTTGATGTCGTGAGACAACATATTCAAGGTCTTTTATCCCACTGTGCCAGGCGCATATGGGGCGAGAGAGAGAGAGAGAGAGAGAGAGAGAGAGAGAGAGAAAGCGAGAGAGATAATAGGATAGAGATTTTTTTGCTCACTATTTCCTGAGAGGGGAGGGAGATTTGTTGAGAGAGAAAGTAGAAAGAGCCCTCATTTTATTTAGAGTGATAGTGAATAAGTGTTTTGGAAAGAGAGAGAGAATATTACTAATCTTGGAGAGAGAAAGGGAGAGTGCTAGAGTGAGAAGGAGGAGGCTTGTGGAGGTTTGTATGAATGTGTGGTGGTCAACGGGTTAGTTGTTTGAGAGAATAATAGCAAGTGTCTAGCTGATGAGCTGGACAGCAAGAGGCCAACAATAGTAGGATTGCAAATATTGGTGTGGTGTAGGGATAGGTTTGTAGGCACCAGTTTAAAAAGTTTGGAAGAGTAGAAGGTATCTAGATTGGAGCTCATTGGTGTTGGGCTGGCGTTTCGTCTGAGAAGGGGAGAGTGGTAGCTTAGGTGAGCTACAACTTTGTGTTTGAACGAAGGAAGAGTGAATAAAGGGAGAAGGTTGTGTTAGTGTATATGAGAATGAGTAGGAAGGAGGGTGTATTCGGTTGGACAGTTTTACGAGTAGATGGGTCAATGTTCAGATGAGAGAAGACGAAGAACAAGTGGCGATTGGCTGGCGGTTCAATTTGCGTGGGAGGTGGTATAGTTTGGGAGAGGTAGGAACAAAAGTGTAATAAGCGGTTGTTTTAGATCAGTTCAATCGAACCAGTCTCTTTTTTTTTTTTCTCAATGCAACGATCGAGTGAAAGAAGTAGTGAGCGAGCGGCACAAGCACATAGTGTCAGGGACAATAACGAGTAGACATATGTGACTCCTTGCGAGGGATAAGTGATTTCATTCAGTCCATTGAAGCCAAAGGAGAGGAAGAGAAGAAATTTGGAGGAGAGAGAGATATTGTGAAAGAGAAAAGTTGGAGGAGAGTTGTTTACTGTTGATGTTTGTCAAAAGATCTATGCTCGATGAGAGGAAGAAGAAGAAGAAAGGAGTTTGTAAGTCTCCATTCCAATGACAAGGAAAGTGAAGAAATTCAAATGGTGATAATCCCAACTCGAAGAGAAGGAAAATTAATTGAGGTAATTAATTTTAAATTAAGGATATTTAATTTCAATCATTTTAGAGATTAAAAATAGATATAATTGTAATTATGGCTTGACAAATTAGAAATATTCAGTTTTATTTTAATGATATCCGATGCAGTTGAAGTTGTCTTTAACAACATCTAATTCATTTGACATTACTTTGATGACATTTGACTACTTCAAAATCTGGTCTAACAATATTAATGCAAATAAATGTTGTTTTGAAACAATAAAGAAATTTAATTATCGAGTTGAGCCAAAATATCGCAATCAAGCTAAGGTTCTCAGAGAAAAGTTAGGTAAGAGTAAAATATATTAATGCAGATTTAATATTAATTAAGATATGGTTCTAAAATAGTTATGTGGATTTACATAATTGTGTTCTTGATTTTAGATGATACACTAAGGAGGGTTATATAAGAACTGATGAAATTTGGAAGGGTTCCAACACACAAAAATATGAATGGGTTATTATATTTATTTTATAACAAATAATATTTTTTTTATAGTTTCAATGCAATTATTTGATATTATATCAGCCTGTACACTTGTTAAATTTTAAAATATCTATTATGCATTAAATTAAGGAAAAATAGACAATCAAAGCTACAATATGATATATATAAATGTGAAAATTATTTATGTAGATTAATATGTATATGCAAAAGATAATGCAATGATTAAAATGAGTTCTAACATCTAAATGAAAGTATTGAAATGAAAAACATATATGGACGTAAATATAGGAGTTCACCTATTATGATATTGGTTGGAATGTAACATACCAGTGCATAATAAATGAAAAAATAAATGAAAAATAAAAATAGAAATAAAAATGATTATATTTTCATTGGTATAAAATTTAGATGTTGCTCCTGTAATAAATGAACTCTTAAAAGAGTAAAATTTATAAGAACATTTTATCAATCAAGAAACTACGGTATTCACATCTATGTTAAATATTATATGTATATCAAATGAAAAGTTTGATAAATGAGTATGACTATTTATATGCATGCCTTCTTGTTATACTATAAATTGAATTAACCATTGAGTTTATTATAGAATACACAAATTATTAGATTGAAATTTTCAGGTAAATCTCATGTTGATCAAAAAGTTGATCGAGAAGGTTTCATATACAAAAGAAGATGATCAACTGAGAATATGTAAGAACTAATTTATAGTATTTATATATTGGAAATTATTTTGATGGCCCTGCAATTATATTTGGATATTTAGTTTATTAAGTATTGTTATTAAAACAGCTGGGATATCCATCTGACCATCTATTCATGCTTCATTAACTTGAGCTTCTGGGTTGGGTTGTGACAGGAAGGCAGTTGATGGCATTTTGGGTTAACTGAATTGTAGGACCGCTGGCATGTAGGATGCGTAAGTGGGTTGGATGTACAAGAGAGGGTGGAGACCAGGCTGAGCGAGTTGTTGTGCATGGGATTCAGAGAGGAGAAGGGGGGTTGCATAGCTTGAATGGTTTAGCTACTATGGGAGGAGCATAAGGAGTTGGGGTGCTGATTGTTAGAGGAGATCTAGGAAGAAGGAAAAATAGAGGAAGCTATGAGTGTGAGAATTAGAGGAAGAAAATCGAGTGGATTGTAGATTATGATATGGTTCTCTTTTTTTTTTTAATTAAAGTTGGCAGCTTGGGAAGAGATTTGGCCAATAAAGAATTTTCTTATATATATATATATATATAGATATGTATATAACTAAATAAAAAATAAAAATAATAAAAAGATATAAGTAGTCCTCTCACATAATTTTTTGTTATTCATGCATCTCGATTTGCTTGTCACCTCGTGTGCAGGTAATTAAGCATCTCAACTTGTACAATAACTCATACAATATGGGTGTCCTTTCTAGCTGATTTCGATGCTTCGGAAGCAACAACAAAGTCTGCTTCACGAACGGACAATGGTCTGGCAACATCGCATTTGCAGACCATTATTTTCAACCGACTTCATTTAGGTTGAACGCAATCTATTCTTCTTGGATAAATTCAACGTCCTGAATGTGCCAAAGCAGTTCGTTTAACAAACAAATGACGCTTGACTAGCTATGTGCAACATGAAGCATTTTGATTTCACTGCATGCGATGTCACATCAGTTGATTGCTGACCATGCATTGGAAGTTGCTACATGTATAATGTATAATCGTTCGAACACCATTCTTATCATTTGCACTTGAACTAATTGTTGGATGTATATTGAGGTCAATAGAAGGCAACAAGTGGCCTTTTGTCAGTACTACATGGATGTAAATGTAATCAGGAAGGTAAGACAAAAGAGTCTCAAGCTGCATAAATCACATTTGAACAAAAACTAGATGGAAGGAGAAAAAAGACAAGGATCAGTTGCAAGGGGAGGAAGACATGGAGAGGAGGCCCGCATCAATCCCATGGTCTATTAGGTGCAACAGTCAGCAACAAAAACAACATCAAGCCTTTATCTCATTATGTGGGATCAACTACATGAATTCTTTTTCTCCATTGCGTCCTATTAATAGTTAAATTCTCATTTAAATATAATAAAAAATGATCATTTCTAATACTTTCTAACCAAGTTTTTTAAGTCTACCTCTACCTTTCTTAACATAGGTTGGATCTAATACATCTACTCTCCTAATAGGGTCATCGAAAGACCAACATTTATGCAACCAAACCATCTTCCATTGGAGCTACCCCAACCTTTTCGTGTATATACTCATTTCGCATTCTATCTCTAACTGTAAAATCACTCATCCATCTGAGCATCCCCATCTCGACAACATTCAACTTAATTTTATGCTTTTCTTTTAATTTTTAACATTATGAGCCATAAAGCATCGCAAGTCTCACCATCATCTTATAAAGTTTTCCCTTAAGTTTGAGGGTTACTTTTCCATCACACAACATGCCCAATGCATTCCTCCACTTCGATCATCCAACTTAAATTCTACTAATAATATCTCCATCTATTCCACTATCGCTTTGAACAATATACCTGAGATATCTAAAACGTGTGCCCTTTTTAATGACTTGATCACCCAATGTCACAACCCCACAACTAGATCTATAACTACTAAAATTTCACTCCATGCATTTGGTCTTTAAGATCTACTCAAACAAAAATCTTTAGACTTTAAAATTCACCACCAAAATTCAAGTTTTCTTTCAACTCCCTCTCTAGTCTTATCAATAAGAAGAATATCATGAGCAAAAAATATACACCAAGGTTCCTCTTGCAAATGTCTAGTAAGACATCCATGACTAAAGCAAAAAGATATAGGCTTAAAGATGAACCTTGATGTAATCCAACTGAAATTAAAAAATACTTGTAAAACCACCTTATGTTTGAACACAAGTAACAACTCTTTTATGCATATCCTTAATGACTTGAATAAAAACATTATTAACTCATTTCTTTTCTAAAACTCTCTAGAGCACTTCTCTTGGAACTTTATCATATGTTTTCTTCAAATCAATACACCTTGTACGAAGATCCTCCTTAGTCTCTCAATACTTCTCCATCAAACTCTCAAAAAATGTATAGCTTCCATCGTAAACCTACCTAGAATGAATCCAAACAAGTACCACGTCGTAACCTATGCTCAAGAACTTTCTCTCATAATTTTAATGTATGACACATCAACTTAATTCCACTATAACTCACACACTCTTGCATATCACCTTTACTCTTAAAAGTAGGAATCAACACACTTCTCCACTCATCTGACATCATTTTAGTCTTCAAAGTAATATTAAAAAGTTTAATAAGCCAAGATATTCATTGATTTCCTAAGCATTTTCACACCTCAATTGGAATATTATCAGGTCCCAATGCTTTTTCAAACTTCATTTTCTTTAAAGCCTGTTCAACTTTAGTTTTACTGATACGATAATAAAAATAAAAATCTCCAACAAAGTTGCCATGTCTCCATCCAACCATCTGCATTTTCATTTAGGAAGCTAAAGTCACTAAAGAAAATCTCTTCTTCATAAAATAAAACATGTCATCCTAACAAAACAATACTAGCAGCCACAATACTAGCAGCCACAACATGTCATAGGAACTGCCATTTTCTCAACTTGATTGAACAAGCAATACAGAAAGCAGTCATAGTGTTCCTTTCCACGGCCCATTCTGGGTCTTTCAGAAGTGCATCATCAGTCGTTTAGTAAATAGAAGAGAGAGAACACAAGGCATTGCGAAATTTATTGTAAGCTTAAAAGTGTATATGGTTGATAGTCTTATAGAATTTAGAGCTAATGTAGTCATGAACATAGGCCAAAAACTGTAGCGGTTGGCTGCAAAGAGCTACATTAGAGTTTCATTATACTAGTATAAAATAAAATCAGATTACAGGGAAAATAATATTAATGATTCGCACCATTGAATCCAAAACTTTCAACAATTGCATAAGAAATTAAGTGGTATTATGCAATGCTAACACGCTGCATGAAAGATTATATTACTTCACAATTTTTAAAAAATATAGAGGATCAGCATGCAGGAAAAAATAAAAAGGAATTAACACAAACATATCTCGCAAGAGATTTTAGGCATAAATGTTAAGTAGATTCAACTTACGGATCCGGATCAATGGTAAGTACAACAACATTGGGTAAGATACGAGTTGCAATCTCTGTCATATCGTAATATGCACTTGTGGCACATAAAGCCATTATTCCTGCCACAGCCCATTTATAGTTAATGCCAACCCACAAGAGGAAACATTACAAATGAAATATAAAGAAAGCAAGTTTATCCAGAGATAAAAAAAGATCCACATTTGTGTAACATGCCTGCTGCACGAGCTGGAGAGAAACCATCACGCAAAGCACGTGCAGTAAATGCATTTATTAATACTCTCTTCCTCATCTGCAGAATTCATCCATCAGAAAATTTGCAGTCACTTAAAGTGCTAAGTGGCTAATTATTAGCATGAACTAATTTAGTTGTATAGCCTTCTGTTGTCAATATAAAGGAGCTGATGTAACCAAGACAGACCCCCTCATTTAAATGGCTCGCTATGTTCCCAAGAAGGATTGTGGTATTGGTTCTAATTGCCGGTTCTTCATCCACCTGTGAATTGCATAAAGAATCAATAATCACACAAAATAAAATAGCAATGAGAGATCTCACCAGATTTATGCATAACATGTTATCCTAAAAATATTCAGAGTTAGAAAGACTAATTACATAATAAATGGAATTCAGTTCATAGAAAAAACATTTCAAATTACCTGCAATTTTGATAGATACTTCAACAAAGAGCCGGAAATAGTACGTTGAGACAACTGCAACCATGTAGGGAGAAATCAATTATTCAGTACTGGCCACAAGAGCATAATCATAACTGTAAAAAAGGAACCATACTACAGCAAGACAGAATTTAACAATTGAAATGACACTGGAACAAATTCTAATGAAAATTATTCGTCTGATAAGTGCCCAGAAATGCATGTTTTGCAAGCAAATTAGTTAGAAAAATGCTGCACAGGCTGAGCTATAAGGCGTACTCATCTCTCAATAAGCCCATACTTCAAAATTGGTGCAATTTTATGTTTTTATTTATTAGAAATACAAATCATTTGCATTGTTGTTTTAGCTCTCTGTATTTTAATTTCTAGTTTTCTAGGTTTAAATTGGAATATAACATCCCTCTGATATTGGAGCCTATGAAACGAGATAAGTTTTCTAGTGTTTTAAATACCTTATTAGGTTTCAATCTACCTCTTGGACTCCTTAGTTTAATTATATATGATTGTCTGCTTTAAAATTGTGGTCTCCAAAAATTCACACCTAGCTCTTCAATAACAGTTTAGGTTCCATGTTAAATTTTCAAAAGATAAATCGGATTGCACGTAAAACACTAGCTGGAGATTTCTCCCTTATTTTGTGAGTACTTTCTATTTTAGTACGGTCTCCCATAGGAGCAAACCCTATGATTAATTATACAACTCGGTGGCTAGAGATAACTTTTGATTAAGGCTAATCAAAAGGCAATAAGTGTTTAGCATATAATAACAATAATTTTGATTTAAGATTAAAAAAATACCGCCATTGGCTTAAAGCATACGACCCCAATCAAGATCTTATGAGTCCGTCATATCATATTGTCATGAACCATGGTCTAGTTAGTCACAGGAGGTAATTGACTCAACCTGACTAAATGATCTTTGTTAGAAACCATAATTTCATCGTTTAAGAGAACCTGGTAGGACTTGGTGACTGAATATCAGAGAGAGCAATTTTAAGTAGGACTTTGTGCCTTATTAAGTGTGCCTCATGATTCACAACTCAATTGAGCTAGTCACCAAGGAACATTCGAGCTATGGTAGGACTGTAATATAATAGTGCCATTTTGCAATGAAATCATCCAATCAAAGAGCCCTGATTGTAATCGTTATTTAATGTGTCATTTGATAGCAAATAACCTATTAGAAAAAATAAATCACATCCTAACAGGTGCGAAAACTTTTTTAGAGTGAGACTTGATCAGACATTGGCTCTACATGAACTTAGGTTAATCTTAAATTTATCACTTTCAAATGAAATATTATATCAGGATGATCGATTATTGCTTTAAGCTTTGAGGGGTTTTTTTTTTTCTTTTGAATATTTTTTACATTTTATGTTTTTTTTTTATTTTTTTCAAGAATTTATGCCTAAAATGATTTGCATTGGGGTTTTGGGCAATATTAAAAATAAAATCCCTTTCGGTTGAGATTTGTAGTCAATGCGACCATCATTAGCAGGATTTGGAGTATTTCTATTTGTATTTTGAAAAGTTGATTTTAAGAATCGACCACTCCGATTGAGATTTTATATCAACGCAACCATCATCGTGGGGATTCAGAGTATTTTTATTTGTATTTTGAATACTCAACTTTGATAATAAATTCATCCCTTCAAGATTTTATGTCAGCGTGGCCAACATCGAGGCATTTGATCGCTTTCATTTTGTTATATTGGACCTTGCTAATTCTATTCATTTGCTTGTAGAGGATCGAGTTGGTGATTAGCATTTGTTTTTGCATTTTGTAAACACAACATCATGGGTTTGTATTTTGAAAATAGACTTACTTTATTAAAAGTCCTTGACATCTATGCAAGATTTACGATTGGAAATTTTTATTTAGGAGGACTTGCGAAGTGAAAATAAAAATAAGATAGCCCCCATTTTATCAACATTGAGGTAATCGTTAGGATGCAGAAGTCATGTCAACTCTGATCTTAGATACACAAAGGATCAGATTTGAGAAGGACTTTCGACCCTATCCTATAAGTAGGGCAATACGCTTGAAATGTATGCATGCCATTTTCATGATCTAAATATTTGACAAAAAGATTTTAAGAGGTTTGAAATAAATTACACAATGTTAAAATAGTTGCAAGCTTCTCGAGACTGATCAAATTTGAGTTCCCTTTATTTCTCATCTACGCAGCATTATCAAATATTATATTTGAACGTTTAGCATAGTTGTTGAAGCACATAAACTTTTTGTGTTTGAATTTAAAAAAAAAAAGAATTTATGAATTTTAAAATGATTGCACATTTTTAAAGCATCTGAATGCATCTTGAAGTAGTTGCATAATTTTTGGTACAATTAAGTGGTGCACTTGCATACCTTTTCATGTATTTATATGAAGTATTTGCATGATTTTCAATGTAAAGCAATTGAGTTGAAAACTATCTCATGATGTCCATGACTTTAAAATATCTGAATTTTGTTATTTGCACGAATATTTACTCATTCTAATGTGTGCAATATTTCATTTTGAGATCTTAAAGACTATTTTTTATTCACTTGCACGTACCTATTGCGGATCCAATGCCCCATTTGTTATGAGATGGAATATTATCTCATTTTCCAACTGACAAAAATGTATTCATATAATTGTAATTTTGCATTGTGGGTCCCATGAAAAATCATTCCTCCTATAAATAAGAAGGGGCAACTTAGTTCATTGCATCATACCTCCATATTTTATCATCTATGCAAGCGTGTTCTAAGTGTGTTATGTTCGTGCTCCTAATTAGCTATTGAAGTTCATTTAAGTTAAATTGTATTTCCCTTGTGTGCTCCTAATTAGCTATTGGAGTTCATTTAAGTTCAATTGTATTTCCCTTGTGTCCACTTGCATTTAATATTGTCCTCATTTTGAACCTTTGTTCATATCTTACAATTTTTGCAATTTTAATCTTAGCTTAATTTCATTTGAATGTTGTAATTATGTCCAATGATTCTTTTGATGTTCTAGGTCGTGCAAAACTAACTTTTAGCAGTCTCACGACATCTCGCTCATATAAGGGGGCATTTATGAGTACTAGATATACTCATCGCGATTAAAAAGTGTGCATGGTTAGTATCACAGGCACCGCATCTGAGGGACTTCATACCCAACATGCTTGAAAAAACAAGCATGTGCTTTCATTACCTGTTCGAGGGAATATATAACCATAATGGAACATTGCGCATAAGTATTTAAGTAAAAATTTTCTTGTCGCACTGGAGCAACATGCACGATTACTTATTTTACATTTTAATCACCATGTTGTTCAGGGGTATTTAATTTTTGAAGCTTTTGTATTACACCTTGTGCGCGAGGTTGTCGATAATAATGAATCGATGAATTTGGCATGAAGGGAATACAATATTGTTTTAACTCATTTTTCTCTCTTTTTTTTGTTGAAAAAATATTTCTCTATTAAAAAAAAAAGATATGTAGAGGAAGGAAGAGACTAGGAGAGAGAGAGAGGGTGAGTGAAATTTACAGGAAGACAAGATGGGGCTGCAGTTTGGAGTTGTTGGCGAGATGTCGGGAGCTTGGTTTGAGCAGGTTGATAGTTGTTGAAGGGTCTTGGGTTAGGGTTTGTCGAAGAGGATGACACTTAACTAGAGATGAGTTAACAATGAGGTCAAGAGGTGGCGTTGAGTTGTTTAGGTTGTTTGAGCTAGAGAGCTTTGACTGGTGTGAGATTAAAAGGCTATAAGTGTAGCCTCAAGCAAGTTGGTGTTGGGTGGAGAATCTCAATAGCAACAGCAAAGTGATAAGCTGCTAGGTCAAAAGTGCGAGATCACCGTTAGTTGTGCTTAAGTGGTTATGAAGATGGAGTTAAGGTCGAAGAATTTGGACTAGAGGAGATGGGGTGTTTGTGGGGCATTGAAGGTGAGTAGTTAGCAATTTAGGTGATTAGTTGGCAATTTAGGTGAGTAGTGACAATTTAGGAGGTGTAGTGGGTGACGAGAAAGGGAATGAGAAACAATCTAGAGGAAGAATGTGAGATGGGGATTTAGCTAGTTCTGGAGTTTGCCAGCAAGTATCGAGAAGGAGGGGTGTTGCAATCTGTTGGACAAAGATATGGTAGAGGGTTTTGTTTGAGAGGTGGTTGCAAATGCTAACGAAGGAAGAGGAGATAGGATTTCATGAGAGAGCAAAGGCGTGCGGCTCTTGGCGTGCGAGTGAAAATCAAGAGAGGTAGAGGGAGAGAGTCACGATGTATATAGGATAACGAGAGGGTGTGGGATATACATGCAAAGGGAAAGTAAATGTGAGAATGAGAGTTTTTTGTTGATTTTTTATTTCATCCAATAATTGGAAAGGATGAAATGGTGGGAACAACACACGACTTGATAAGATGGGGGGTTGGCACGTACGAGAAAAAAAACGATGGTATTTCGAGGATGGGATCAATACAACAATTTAGATTTTATAGGCATCTTTTCCATGTAATTTTGACATTATAAACTTATCAGCGCAATATGCCATATGAAATTACCAACAATTTTGCATTATGAAGTTGCTTTTGTCGTTGGTCGTTTTCATTGGATAGCTAATTGGCAAAAAAATTGATTTTTCTTCTCCTCATCCCTCTTAATCATACCCTAAGGAAAAACTTCGATACTCTTCCTAATTATCTTGTACTTGTCCTCTAATAGGGACAGTAGATCTAGTCCCATGATGAATATTGATAGACTCCCATATGAGGCAGCTCATTGTTATGCCACCTCGACCTGCATAATCTCTTATTCGTCAATACAGTGTCGGACACGTGTCGGACACGGGCACGCGCCCGAGATGGCAAGGACACTTGTTAGACATGAGAATAGCTTGACAGATTAAAGAAAAAATTGAAAAGAACACACGTGTTCTGATATTTAATAATTAAATTTAAGTAAATTATAAACTACGCGTGTCCTGATATGTATATTTGATATCACGTATATGCCCTAGGTTTTCATTTTCACGCCCTCGTCTTCATTTACGGCGCGACCAGGCGAGCGACGAATCGAGGCGAGGCAAACTGAGGACGTCTTCTTCATCTTCCCCGTTCCTTTGTGTTCGACCAACCTCCATTCAGCATTTCTGCGTGCAGGTGAGCCAACCGAACATGATTTCAAGCCATTTAAGTTCGATTGAAGCAGTTTTCACCTCTTCTCTTCATTTCCATTTGGTCGTTCATCCTTTTTGAAGATATCTTTTTTTTTTTTTTAAGAGATTGTTGAGGGTTGCGTTAGGTCGTAGTGGGATAAAGGCTTGATGTTGTTGTTGTTGTTGTTGTAAGAGATTGTTGAGGCTTTGTTTGGATTGAAAGAATGGAAAGGAATCTAAATTAAAAAACAAATGATTGCTGATTGATTGGGAATCTATGGTGATCGATTTGAATTTCTTAAACTCCTTTTTTTAATTTCTTTTGACATAAATTCCCAATAGCCAAACACAACCTAAGAGTTTAGAAGGTTTTTTTTTTCAAGAAATATTATATACAAATTTGTTTAGATTTTTGTTTATAACTTAATTTTTATAAATATGGAATGATTAAATTCTTAGGATTTTTTTAGATTTGTATTTAAAATAGTTAAATTTTTGTTTAAAACTTAATTTTTATAAATAGAGAATGATTAGATATTATTTAGATTATTGAATTATTGAATGGATGAACTCTGAAGAATTCAACATCTTTCTTGTCTCTTTTCCTCATCATTGGGTTTTCTTTCATGTTCTCATTTATATCTTTCTTCATCCAACTGGGTGAAGCAAACATCTTGGTGCCAAAATGTGCTATGATGAATGAATAAACATCATATCTTTCTTTATAATGTTAAGTGGCATCAACATTATTGAGAAATTACATAATTGTCATGTATATAACTCTAATGGTTATAATAAAGCATATTATAATTGTGACTATCATTTTTTCATCACTTAGTTATAAATGAATCTATATGTTTGACAAGCTAAAATTAAGCTCAAACAATCATATGAAACCCTAGATTTATAATATTTGGCGTATTTTAAATGTCTTACAATATGTTACTCGATTTATTAAGACTTTATTTCTTCCATTTCACATGTGTCTTTAAAAGCAAAATGAGCTCTAGTGCTGGTGGGATTGGATTAGGCGAAAGGTTCAAAAGAGCCTTGTGTAGAAACTAATAAGCCCTTATGGAATTATGTTACAAAATTAGGAAAATTTTTTGGAGGAACTGTGTTATTCAAATACAATTATTGTGGTGTCACCTACAAAGGACCATATTCTAAGGCGAAAGCACATCTACTTAAGATTGGTGGCTATGAAATTAAAATGAGTCATAAGATTACTACCTCGCAATTGATAGAATTGAATAGACAGGTTGATGAAGCTGAATCCACGATCAAAAGGCACTTCCTAAAGAGATATCTTTGTCATCTACCCAAGCTTCATCCAACACTTCTTCCTCCTCCATTAGAGTTGATCATCTTAGTTCATTTATGAGTGAAGGATATGAATCAAAGAGAAAAAAATGAGTTGTCAGTAGTTTTCTAGAGAAAGCTTTTAACATGTAGATGCGAGAGCAACTTGATGGTGAAATTGCAAAGACGTTTTTTTCAGCGGAACTATCTTTCAACCTTACAAGGAATCCTTATTATAAGAATGCATTCACTTTTGCATGTAATAATAACGTTGCAGGTTATGTTCCACCTGGATATAATGCAATAAGATCAAAATCATTGGAGAGGGAATAGCAAATATTGAGACATTACTTGAACCAACAAAAAGAGTGTGGAAAGAAAAATGTGTCAGTTTGATGTGTCATTGTTGGAATGATCCTCAAAGAAAACCACTTATCAATTTTATGGTTGTTACAAAGAATTATCTAATGTTCATCAAAGCTGTGAATTGTGGAAGAGAATTTAAGGAAAAATATTTCATTTCCAATTTAATTAAAGAGGTGATAGTAATGATTAAGAAATCAAATATTGTGCAGGTTATCATTGATAATGCACTAGTATATAGAGCTGCATGATTGTTGATGGAGCAAATATATCCTCATATCTTCTAGACTCCATGTGTTGTGCACACTTTAAATCTTGCTTAAAAAAATATTTGTCCAGTCAAAAATATAGAGGCTAATCAAATCATCTATACTGAATGTCATTGGATAATAGTCGTTACAGGTGATGTTATTCTAATCTGAAATTTCATTATGAACCACTCAATGAGACTTTCAATCTTTCATGATTTCCCACATTTGAAAATATTAGTTATTATAGAAACTCATTTTGCCTCTATAATAATCATATTGAAAAGATTCAAACAAACAAAAAATGCTCTTCAATTTATGGTGATTAGTGAGAAGTGGTATTGCTATCGAGAAGATGACGTTGAGAAGGCAAGATACGTAAAAGAAAATGTCTTAGATAATTTGTGGTGAAATGATACATATTATATTTTAGCTTTTACTTATCAAATTTATGATATGTTGAGAGAGACTAACATAGATAAATCATGTCTACATTTGATTTATGAGATGTGAGACTCTATATTAGCAAAAGTGAAAGAAATTATATACATACATGAAAGAAAAACACATGATAAAGACTCAAATTTTTGGAGCGTTGTCTATACTATTCTTGAGGATAAGTGAAGCAAAAGTAACACACATCTTCATTATTTGGCTCATTCATTAAATCTAAGATAAATTTGAATATATCTTCTAAATTAGTTTTTAATTTGTTGGAAATGAATAAATAATTTTTCATTCTTTGTATTCTTTAAAGGTATTCAAGTAAAGAATAGTTTCAAGAAGACCCTCAACGTGTCTCGCCACAAAAAGATTTAGAATTTTCAAATATGAGAAAGATATGTTTGAAACGATATTTATCAAATAAGGAGAGAAGAAAAATTAATATTAAACTTGCAAAGTTCTTTGGATATTTAGAGAATTTTGATGATCAAGAATCTTTAGTTGATAGATGGATCCAAAGAAGTGGTGGTTGATTCATGGAGCTTCAGCACCGCTTATTCAAACAATAACAATAAAACTACTTGGTCAAGTTTCATTCTCGTATTATTGTGAGAGAAATTGTAGCACATACTCATTTATTCAATCGATGAAGAGGAATAAAATTACTCCACAACAGACTGAAGATTTTATTTAAGTGCATACAAATATTCATCTTCTATCAAGGAAGACCCCACTTTACATGGCAGGTGATAACAAGAAGTGGGATGCTGCTGGAGATGGGTTCGAGTCCCTTGATGATATGGGAATATTGGAGATTGCAAATCTTTCTATTGATGAACAAGAATTGAAAGCAATGATATTCAATGATGATGATATTAAAAACCAAAGACAAACCTCTGAAGCTAATCCTATCATTCCTTCCACTGAATAGTTGAAGCTAGATGCTGTATAAAATAATTTTTAGTTATATTTTTGTGGTTGTATAGAATATTTTGTACTAAATATTTATATATAAGCTAAACAAGTTATCATGACATTGATTTATTATTGTTTGTTATTTTTAATATGATGTTACCTTAATTTCTATATACTATATTCAAAAAATTATTATGTCGTATCCACGCCGCACCCATCCTATATTAAAAAAAAAGCCATGTCCCATGTCATGTCGATGTCGCCGTGTCCGTGTCCGTGCATCATAGTTCAAGATTATTAGGAAACTTAGTTAGCAATGCATATATACTTGAATTGCCTCATAACATATTTATTAGTCTTGTTTTTAATTTAGAGTTATCCAACCTAGCTCCAAGTTTGCAAAAAAAATTTCTGCAAGAGGAAATGAAACCTAATTGTAGATACATATTCAAACGATATTCTTTGAGGTGGAATCTATCATTTCAGTGGAGTCACCTACAGATGGAGGAGATTAGAGATATCTTATTAGGTGGAAGGATATGCCAACTAGTGAAGATACTTGGTTGACTATAAATGAATTGAAGCATCTTGCACCAGATATTTTGAATGATTTTATTAGCACTAACTCTTCAGAGAAGAGCTCTTTTGAGTCAGAGAAAATTGGTGTAGCACCAATACCGAAGACTGGACCAACTACCATGATGCAAACTAAGAGAGCCAAAAAGGAACGAGAAGGACCCATTACTAGGAGCCAAATAAAAAAAAAAACATAGAAGAATTTCTATGTTATTTTCATTTGTGGTGGATATTTCATTATAAATGTATCGTTATTGTATTGTAGTGACTTTAGAGTGCAATAGAGTGAATTTGAGTGCACCCAAGTATCTTTATGTGAGTGCAAAGGCTAGCCAAGTAAGTGTGCAAGTGTGAAAAGTGATTTATTCCACTTAGGGGTTGACCAAGGAAAAGGAGGGAGTAGTTATGGGTAGTTACATGGAGTGGCTGACCTCACTTTTCCCTCCTCCTTCCCTAGTTTGAATTCTATCATGTATGTGTATTTAAGACTTATTTTGCGAATAGAAAGGAAGTTGATTGTGTGAAGAAATTTTCTAATTGAAGAAGAATGCTTGGTGGCTTATTACATGGATATGGTTTGATAATCATGTCCTCCTACACTTGACTTTGGTGAGTCTTGTGTCTGATCCATGGTGAGTACTACTACTCAAACCTCTTTGAATTTTATGTGGAATGTTTAATTTTTCTTTTGTATTGATTTAGTAAATTTTTGCCAACCTTACTCTCTACAAAATGCCCTTTAAAAGTGGTCAGCCAAGGGTGACAGAATTTCGGACCTAGGTGGATTCTCTTGATCTTTTGGTGATCAAACCTTGCCTAAATCTCGTGAAAATTTCAGGAATTGATCTAAACACTTCATAGATCAATTTCTCATAGTTTTCTCTTTTGATTTCACTATTTTACGTTGGACAAAAATCCAAAAACCTAAAACCCTAATTTCTATTTTCACTTTTTTCTCTCTATCCGGTCACTTTTTAATTCTTAAAAATAATAAAAAACTCCAAAAACTTATAAAATTTGGTCGAAATCTTGCTGAAGATGTCCTCTAACATCTCCGAGTGAAATTTCTCAATTCCCCCAAATATTTTGAATTCTAGAACTGCTTTCCCAAAGTTTGTCAGTTTTGGACAGAAAAATCCTTGATTGAGCCTAAAGCCTACCAATGGGCCTCATCTACTTCAGATCAACACTTAACAATTTGCCAGAGGTTCCCACCACCACATCATAAAGGAATGTTAAAGGCATTCCAACTGACTTCTTGTCCAGGACAAAAGTTTGGGTTCGTAATCTGAACAAACAATGGAGTTCCGGCTGGAATCCTCTCAACAGGACCACGACAAGCTCAGACTGGATGTTAGGGACGGAAGCATCACCTGGCAACCCATTATTCATCTTTACCAATAAATTTGTTTAGTACATCATAAATCACGAGTGACCATCAATACCTCCTCATTTTAACTATCTGATTAAGAAGGCTATAAGTACCAACAAAGAATAAACTATATGTAAATTTGATAAAAACAAGTTTATTTCGAATATTGAACATGTTCAATCATGAGCATTAAATGGATGTCATATTCAAATTAATCAATCAGATTCTTTGAGAGTCATGATCTCTCTCAGTGAAAAAGCAAGAAAACTGGAGAAGGGAGCGAGATACGAGAAAAGAATATTCAACATCATAAATGGTCACATAAACCTACAAAGCTAAATGGGAAGGCGCTTGAATGTTTCATCTCGAGTTATCATAGTAGATGCATACTCTCTAGAAGATTCTACCACATAAAGTAAGAAAAAGGCTCAAGCTAAGACAAAATTCTCTGAGTTTCTTAGATGACATTGGACACTTAGGAAATTGCAAAAATACGGCTTTAATTGTACAAAGCACAACATCCTAATCCAAATTATCAAAGTTAATAAAGAGTCAAAGAAGACTCTGCAAAAAGGAAAATAAAATATCCAACTTCAGAGCACTAAATAATAATTTAAATCAAGTACCTTCGGCGCCAAAACAAGCATGGACTTGAGCGTCAATTCACGAAGGAATGCAGAACTATCCGAAAAACCAGTGGCAACATGAGGAAATATCTAGCAGAAAAATTTATAAAAGAGTAAATAATCAGATTTCCATTCAGTTGGTCTACAGTAATAGCAAAGTTCAAGTAGTAATAAATAAGAGTCCCTATTACAGATACATCTGTCCTCACATACTTGCTCATCAACAACTTGAGCTGTTAGTGATTCCCCAAACTGATCTATGTGCTGAAGAAGACTAACTCGGACAGCTCGGTCAGGTGAGGCAAATAGTTTAACAATACTCGGTAACACCTATATTGAAACTGACGTTTTTCAAATTTGGAAGATGATAAAATCCAATTACAAAACAATGTAACTTAGCAGAATTATTTGCAGAAGAAAAGTAAAACAATTTAGATGACCTTGACACTGAACTCATCTATTGAAAGCCATGAACCCATCTTCAATAGAGTCGTCAAGGCGGGGGCGGCAGCCGAACCAAATTCTAGAGCTGAAGCTAGCAATGGAAGTAGCTGAAACAAACAAAGACAAAGTTATGGATTTACAATAGTCTAATGTTAAGTGAAAATTAAAGGACGCTGGCGACCTTTTTAAGTACAATCTGGCGTGGGAGTTGTTCCACTAAATTAGGAAGTTTTCTAAAAAAGGTGTCTTTTTCTACACTGTCCTTCAAGTTTAGGATTTCCATGAACTGTATGGTTTCCACCAGTTTATTTTGAAAGTATTCTGCCAAATAAGAAAATATCCACAATAAATTTTCTCGCAAAGAAAAATAATAAAAGAATAATCGCCATCAATAGCAATATCATACTGGCAGGTCGAAGGTCACATATAAGTCAATGATGAAATCAGCTTCATCAAACTTGTTTAGCAAACAGAATATACAGAAAGAAAGATTCCATTGTTGTGAGCTACAAACAATATTAAAAGGATTCTACGTGCATAACAATAAATTAATAAGTTTACCACTGCTATCGATGAGCTTTGAGGGATTTAGTCTTCTTGATGGAGAGGAACTCAATAATCTCTGATAATCCGGTAGAAGGGACTAACAAAAATGAAAAAAAAGAAAGTTAAGTGTAAATGTAAAGAATAATCAGAGCCAGAAACTTAAAAACAAGAATTTTAATCATAAACAAACTTAAAGATGGCAGGATTCTTTTGCATCAGTGGTAAAAATACGACGATAAAGAAGTGAATACCCCAGCCTTAACACAAAAAGATGATACATATCATAAACAAACTAAAGGAAATAACCAACTATAGTTTCTAACCTTAGGAATAACAGAAATATTACGCAGTTCCCCAGTATTTGACAACTTCATACCAGAGAAGAGTTCATAAATCAGGCAGCCTGACAAAGTTGTAAGCACTAGAATCAGTCTTCATTACAACTAAACATAAGAAAGGCCCTTCAATTGGCATTGTATGACAAGTTAAATCACTAACTAAACATAAGTATAAGATAAATAAAAAAACCAAGTTAAATTCATAAGGAAAAAAAACTCAGATATCATCATTTGGAAAGCACAAATAAAGAACATAGAAGCATGAATGGCAAACTTCAAAGCAATCAAATGGACCACTACTCATCTATTGTGCTAGTAATTTTATCAAGCTTCTAAATGAAACTATTCACAACTAGATCTTGAAGGAAGAGTTTCCCAACAAAACACAAAAACACATTCTGAATTCACATTCAAGTTTATCATGATAAGATTAATGCACATGCATACTAAAGGACATATATACGTAATAATGATACTGTATATGCATCTGAATCTAGTTTAAACACAATAGCTTAGGCACATTTACGGGTATAAATGTAGCCACCAATGTTTAGAACATCATTGGGACATATAGAGAAGCAAGGAAAAATGTGCATCACAATTGATTGTGTGTTGGTTGGAATCAATTGTATATATATATATATAGAAAGAGAGAGAGAGAGAGAGAGAGAGAGAGAGAGAGAGACATGTAATAGAGAGGATGTTAAACTTATTGAAACAATCTGAAATTTAACAGTACATAACAAATTCACCTAGACCCCATGAATCAATTGCCCAGGGCGGAGATTTTCTTATTAAAACCCAATCTGAGTTTGCCAGCTCCATGGGCTTGTATTGCGAACCAACCAGCCATTCATATTGCTGCATCAAGTTAAATAAAGCATAAAATGAAATTTTGATTAAACCAAATAGGAGCAGTGTGACTTTCGAAAAAATAATATGAATACAAATTTCACATGAGAAGCATGCCTCCTCAAGAAAAATATCACTATATAGAGAAGCATGTCATTTTCTTGAGAAGTGCACTATATCGAGAAGCTTACAGTTGCTTTGAGAATCTTAACACAACTCTAAACACACAAATGTGTCAAGTAAAGTACATTGAAAGGTATGCAAATACACCAAAAAACATAGTTTATTGTATAGTTGCATCGAAAAGCATGCAGCCTATTGAAAACCGTGCAAATATTTTATACAAATGCACTGAAAAGTGTACAAGTACATCGTATACGCACATAGAAAAGCATGTAAGCGTGACTTGCAAATGCATCGAAAAAGTATGCATGACACATCTAACTGTTGAAGTCAAAAAAATTCTCACATGTGCTCTGATAAACATGCTAAATATTCAAGCATAAAGTCTAAGAAAGTTACGCGGGCTAAGAATAAGTTGAATTAAAAATTTTAGCAATTTTTAAAAAATTGCAATTGCTCTACAAAATCTAGAAATATTTTTAAATATGTAAACTCATTTTCTCAAAATTAAACTCAACTACATGTGCTCTAACTAAATACATCAAAATTCTAAATTTGAAGTGTGAGAATGCTAAGTAATTTAAAAATAAGGAATGAACTTCAAACCTTATTCATCTCAGAAATAAAAACGTAAATTTCATACAATGAGCTATAAACCTTATTCTTGCAAATGAATATATAATTGCAAAATTTAAAAAAATATTTGATTTTAAGTCTACATTAGACCTTCAAAATATTTTGCAAAGCAAATTTATTTAAAAATATAAACTTCATAAGTCGCCTTGCATATATGGGAGCTCATAATACAAATTTATGGACTCGATCCTCTACCGACAAGCACGCAAAGTTGGCAATATTCAAATAATAAATGAAATGGTTCGAATGCCTTGATGATGGCCATGTAATTGAAGAATATGAACCAGAGGGGATTATATATTTATATCTTTCAAAAATGCCATCAAATCCCAAAACCAATCATTATGGGGCCCGAATTCTAATAAAATTAAAATATAATATCTTAATAAAATTATGAATATAGAATATCTATGAGTAAAATTCATCCCACCAAAATTTAAAATGAAAATCCATTCACCCTCTAGAACCGTTTTTCGAGAGTGATAAACTTAAGAACAATGTCAACTCACAAAGAGCAAATGATTTGTCAAATATATCACTATGATTAATTTTCAAATAATTTCTTGTTAATAAGAACATAATGCACATCCTCTAAGTTGGTTTTTCCTCCAAACGGTACCACAAGTAAACGGTTATGATCGGGGCTCTTTGAATGCATGGTTCTACATAAAATGACACCATCAAATTAGCAAATGGCTAGAGCCCACAGGTTCCTCAATGGCTAAAAAAATTTGAGTAATGAATCATAGATAACTAGATAGGACATAACACCCTTTACTAGCTAACATTGACACAAACTTGTCCCTTTAGACAAACATTCACTTCAACTCTATAATGTATCATTAGAAGAAGCAACACATCCTGACAAAAATCATTCAGTCAAGTTGGGTCAATTGCCCTCTTCTGACAAAGTAGACAATAGACATTGACAACTTAGGACGATAAAATCATGGGATTTAGATCAAGTTTTTAATCATTCCCCAATCATCTGCTTCAAGTGCAATGTGATAAATTTCAAATCATATACCAAAAGTGATGCCATTATACGCTAAGCATTTAGCTTTTAACAACTAGTCTTAATCAAAAGTTCTCTCATCATTGGGAGGGATAATTAACTATAAGGATTTATGCCCATAAAATTTTTGAAACCTGATCATAAAGTCCTCCCAAAATTGGGACAAAATCTTTGGCAGTTTTTTATCTTCAAACTAATATGCCTTATGAAAATTTGGCTCAAAACACCAAAAATTATCTTAGCCGAATCAGGGTATAAATTTTCGGAGCCCAAAACACTACCCAATGCATGACGGAGGGTAGAAGACCCACAATCCTGACAAGTAGGTAAATTTGATTTGGACCCTGATGAGTAGATAAAATTAATTTGAAAGGAGTTAGGGGTTGTGAAGGAAATAAAAAAACCTATGGTAGTTTGGTAAGAATTTGTATATATATATATATATATATAAATTAAGATATCTCATAAAACACTCAATGTGAATGAATGGGGAATGGGGAATGGGGATTCATAAAACTAACTCCAAATAGTTGTCATAAGTCTTATCAATATGATGATATGAATGAACTATGGGCTTAATGAGTGTGCAGTTGGTGATGCTTCTTTTGCTGAATAAAAACAATATAAAATGTGTATAGTACAAGGTTTAGCTCTTTCATATGCGTGTCTCACTAAACTGATTCATATTATTTCATTTTTTTTTCTATTTAATGATATTAATCATACTTGGTAATGATAACAAAAAAACCATGCACCATGGTGTAAAGCATAGCAAGGCACACTTCTCTGCCTTCGGCGATGAGACCAAGGTGTGAAGGTGTTGCATGTTGTCCACACTTCACTTTTACCTTGGTATAAGGTGCATAGGACTCATAGTGCTATCCTCCATTTTTCATTTATTCATTTTTTACCTCCTATATTGCAGAAAGTTGAATGACTTGATTTTTATTTGGTCATGTCACGGTCTCCTTAAAGTGCTTGCCAACCATTGACATAAAATATATAAATATTTGTTTTGCGTCATTTTATCAAACTAAAACATAACTCATGATCGCCTTACAAATATTTGTTTTTGTACTACAATTAATTTTCATGCAGGCAAAACAATCTCCTATTCTTATTATGTGGCGTATTTCTTTATTTTATGATTTTTCTCTTGTCATTAATATTTCATTTCTTTGTTAAATGCTTTGTAATTCGTTAAATGAGCATGTGCCTTGCACCTGTTTTAAGGTTGCTAGAGACCTTGCAACATTGTTCAGGTTGCATGGTACCTTTGTGACGGCGCCATGCACCATTAAAATATCACTAATACGAAAATTGCTGATTTTTACAAAAGAACTGAAGCAGTTTGTCTATGAACAAAACGTAACTAAGCTTCTACATAATACTTGCAATACTTCGATTTATAAAAGGCAAACTAAAAAGTTGCTTGTTTTGGAAAAAATAGATGAATGAATCAAAATGACACTTATAAATGAAATAATAATATGCAGGCCTCAACATACAAGCATTAATCCATTAGGCGCTTCAACATTCCCATCAAATTCAGAAAGGACATCAAATGCATGAAGCTTCCAGTCCAATGTTTGAGTTACCACGATGCTGGTCAAGCACACATTTCCATGCACCTGAAATATGTTATTTCATCAGAGCAAATTAAGTCTTTTTAGCAAACAGTTACTTTTTCTATCGCAGTAGGCAATGCAGTAGATATTAATTTGATTTATAATACCACTATGAATGACCTAATGAATGTTTATGATGATTTTCCAGAACAGCAGGTACGGATTAATTTGATTTACACCATTAAATGCAGGTCATGATAGCTAAAATAAATGAATCACAATCAAACCATCTCTAAGGGCATAACCAATTCACTAGGCTCCCATCAATGCGGGCGGTGAGCAGGGGTTTATATTTGTTGCCCCACCCCTATATGGCAACAACCTAGAGTGCATTTCATAATTCAAACAGTGACCTTCATCAAGTCACAGTGGATGTAACTAGCCATGACTCCTAGGCCACTATTTGGGCTGCAATCACAAAATTTTTTGTTATAGATATGAGAACTATAGATTTAAGCATTAATGCGGATGTTAGAGACTTCTGAGCATAATCATGTGTGAATGCATAAGAACATAAGCTGCTGGTTCTCTTCCATGTTGTATCTCACTAAACATATCCATTTACTTAAAGCGGGAATGCTCAATATGTGAGGCCACTAATAAAACAATATATTGGAAAATCGAGTAAGTTTACCATCTGCAACAACTATTTCTACAGGGTGCAATAAAGACAACAAAGATGTCAATATTGTTAAAATATTCAAAATAGGCTTCTCAATAAATTCATATGAAAACACAAATTAAAATTAATATGAGAATGCTGAACGCTAGCTTCTTGAGAATAGCATCTACACATAAAACAATGACTGTAATCTCATTTGACCATATGAAAAAGTTCCTAGGCTTCACTATTTGGTTCCTTCTATTCACCCATAGCAAGATTTTCAATTTATTGGCCAATAACCCTCCAAAAAGTTATGTAGCGCTGTGGACAACAATTCTTGTCACAAAAAGTCTACGAGTTACAACTAAATCTATTCTACATTCTAAAAGTTGAAATTTGAACATAGAGACAAGTTCCAAGTGACGTGTTCCAAAATGTTGATTAATTAGCAATTTGCTACCAAGCCAACAATCGCAAGGAAGATGAAAGAAATCATCAATGGTTAAACCGTTATATCAAAACAACAATGTAATTAGAAAGATGGAGAAAAAGCTCAAAATAGTCCCCGGCAAATTTAGTCCAAGAGTTTCACAGTGATCTAATTTAGTCCCTCGACAATTGAAAATAAATCCCGTTTAGTATCCTATTTAAAAACTATTCAAATTAATGGAAAGTATCCGCTACTTGTTTTGCCTTCTAAATTGAGAAGAGCAATTAGTAAAAAGTAATTTATAGTTACTATTTTTTAAATGTAACAAACCGGTTTGGGATGGCTGGTTCAACCGAACCGGCCAACCCCTTCTATTAAATCGCGACCCAACAGAGAGGAGGGTTGGGGTTGTTCGCGAAATAGAGGGAGCGGGCGATGGACGGTTCGTGCGAAAGAGTAAGGCGAGTTTCGTTTTTTCAAATTTAGCAAACGATTGTTTTCAATGATAAGAATTAATCATTCCTTTTCTTTCCTACTGTTAAAGGAGTGATAATTTTGGAAGAAATTTCTGTGGATGAGAAGAACGATTGAGAATAAAAGGGAAGAAGGTTTGTTGAAATTATTCATTCATTTTCTTATAAATTTCGTCGATTTCTTCACTTAAACGTGAATGATATTTTCACAGAGGATAAGGAAGAGATTGAAGTGAAGAAAAAGGAATTTGGGAGAGAAAGGATTTTGAGAGTTTGAGAAGTTCCCATTTGTAAGTGAATGTCTTCTTATAAAATTTTTATTGATATTTTGTTATTGAATCACAATTTTATTTTATATGAAAGTTATTATATGAATTTAGGGTTTTAGGAAAGGGGAGATCAAGTCTTAAGAATTGATCCCGCGAGGATTCAACAAGGAGGAAAAAAAAATGAGAGAAATTGATTCAAGGTTATATCAAGCATTGAAGGCCTGAAAAGTTCAAAGTGGGTAATTATAATTATGAAATTCAATATTTTGCATTATTCTTTCAATATGATATAATATTTTGTATTATAATATTGTTTTCAAGGTTTTATTTTAAGGACTATCATATGTGAAATGTTGAAAGATTAAACGTCTAAATAATTGTAAATATTATTACAACAGAAAATAAAAAAAATCAAATAACATGAATGAAATTATGAATGTGAATGAAAAATAAAGTTATATAGTACATGTATGTATTAAGGAAATATCTAAACAAAGAAATGACATATGAAAATGAATAAAAATGTTCACGATAAATGGAAGAGAAAGGAAAAGGATATATATGAAACTACAGGAGTTCACCCCCTTATGGTACTGGCTGGGGAAGCCATACTCGTGCACGTAAAAAGGAAAAGGAAAAGGTCATGGAAATGAAAAAGTAAATAAAAGAAAAATGATGTACCTTTGGGTACTTTGAGACGGTGCTCCTGTATAAATCAAATGGGAAAAGAAAATATTAAGGAAATATTAAAGTTTCAAAATGCTTTAAATTATTTTTAAAAAAAACGATCAGAGATATATAAATTACTAAAATGAATGAAATAATATTAAGAAATGATAGGACACATATTAAAGAATATTTATATTGATTGTCTTAATAGTTACCATTGAGTTTACATTATAAACTCAAACCCCTAAATTAATGTCTCAGGTAAATCCCCAAAGAAGAAGAAATGGCAATGGCTGAAAGAAAAAAATTCGTCTATAGAAGGCGACGTGCAAATTGTGACGTCCCAGACATCTATAGTGAAAGGATTTATCGACATTTTTTCTTCTCGCTCAGATCAATACAGACATCCAGAAATGATAATTGCATTAAAGAAAATGAATACAATATAAAAATATAATTTACATTACGACATTTCATATTTACAATCAAAAGTGGCGTCCAAAAGAATATACACAATAACCGCTCGAGCTACACAATAATACATGAACCAAAAACTACGAAAAACTATACTAGTGTCTGAAGGAAGCTTCATGCGGGAGGCTCTACGTGTATCACTTGTATCAGTCAGTATTCGGTGTATCAATGAAATCATGGTATCAATATCCGTATCAGTATCAATAACGATCCAATGATGTAAACAGTATGCAATATCAATGAAATCGTGCAGTGACAGTAAACGCGTAAATCCGTCAGTAAATCCATTTAATATCAATGAATCAATTCAATATTAATAAATCCGTTGATATCAATAAATCAGTCAATATCGGTAAATCCATAAAAAAATCATAAGAACAATACTTTACACATGCATTCCAGTACAGTAGTCTTACTTAACAAGTACAAGCGCTGGCTATTAAGGCGTTTTTCAAGGTTAGTATCGATGTTAGTAATCCGTTGGCTCAGTAAATAGAGTCGTCACCCTTTGCACGTCGGCATAGTAATCTCCTTATAACTCTCATCAGTAATCACGTGATCAGTAGAGGATAACACCAAACTCTTTTTAAAGGAAAGCCCGTCTGCCCACAATCCTGTACAGGTCAATTTCCAACCAACAGTTCAATCAGTCTTTAATTATCTTTCAGTAATATAATAGTAGTATCACCATAATATAACAGTAATAGCGACTAGCTATTACTCAAGCACATATCTATATCCATTTTAATGCATTATAACAAAAAGTGCATGATTAAGCTTAATTTAGAAAACTCTTAAAATATCGTACAGTAGACAGAAATTGTTGTAAAATGCATAGTTTCAGAAAATTACCAAATTACCAGAGATCATATAAAACAACATTTCAAAGCTTTTATTATACTGAAGCAACATTTTTCAACATCACAAAAGTTACGCGTTCGATAAAAATCCCACAGAATTCAGAATACTCGGTGAAAAATCTTCAGAAAATACTCAAAATGTGTAAAATCATATTCTTTATAACATACAAAAAGTTACGCGGTAAAAGCTTCGTCAATTTTTCAACATCCAGATAATTTTCTATTCGATAAAAATCCCACAGAATTCAGAATACTCGGTGAAAAATCTTCAGAAAATACTCAAAATGTGTAAAATCATATTCTTTATAACATACAAAAAGTTACGCGGTAAAAGCTTCGTCAATACAAAGATATGCACGTTTTTCGGTAACGGAAATACAAAACTGAGCAGAAAAATACCAAAACTTGAAATCTTCGAAATCAGAAATAGGATTCGGATTCCTTACTGCGAGAAGAACAAATCTCTCAATTGCAACAACGGACGAAAATCGATCCGCGGCCTCCGAAACCAAGCTTTTCCTTCTCTTTCTCTTTCTAACTTTTTCTCTCTTCAAAACGTGCAAACAGTCCTTTATATAAAAAAAAAGATATTTACGTTCGTACATATGACCTTTACGTTCGTACCGGGACGATCGACTCTGTACACATATCGTACGGACGATGTTTTTTGTTCGTCCCTGCACGATCTCCTCTGGCAAAAAAATCTGTTCAGTTCGTACAGACGAACTTGCACTTTACTCAGTTCGTACAGGCAATTCATACAGACTAACCATACAGATTTTCAACAGTTCGTCAGTACTAAGGTCAGTTCGTACAGACTAACTGCACAAAAAAAAATCTAAAATCCAAGAGTTTAACACAAATGACAACATGTAAAATATTTGATGAAAATGATTCGTAGCGACATTGTTTGATTTAGAGTTTTTTTTGTGATTAGTAGCTCTTCATATGTTCAAAAGTTTATGTTAATATGATTTTTGAAATTGTGATGAAATTGTAATATTGTCCGATTTTCAGTTCCCGCCTCGTTAAATCGAGTATCCGGGCCGGGTCGTGACATTAAATTTCTCATTCATCAAAACCTTCAAATAAAATAATTATGTAAACAATTTAGGGTGTGAAACAAGCATGATTAGAGAAGAGTCAAGGCATGCGGCGAATGTCCCTAAAGCAATGGCATGACTCAAAGACAAAAGAGTTATCTGATAGTAAGATTTCCATCGGATTTATGCCTTAAATCTTGAGATTGAGCGAGCAAGTCTCATGAATATAGTTAATCCTAAGATTAGGTAAAATTTAACTTAGACGACAAATCTCATGACTATCCTTCTTCACACCCTCTAATTCTATAAATGTCTTCTCCAATGATCTCTCATTGCAACTTTCATGCTTCTGTCTCACTAAGAGTTTCTAGAATTTAGGGATGAAGAGGAAGGTTATATTTAAAATTATTAATATATAATATTAATTAAATAAGATAAATTAATTGAAGACTTAAATTAATCTTAATAATTAACATTAATTAACAAAAAATGTAATAATTTAAACAAATCAATATTATTTTTTATTTCTTTTTATTAAATAAAATTTATTATGTTTAATTAATTTTATAAACTATTAGTTAATAATTAATTAGTTACTAATTATAACTTAATTAACACAAGCAGAATTGATTAAAAGTTCTATTAAATAAAACTATTTATATTCAATCATATATATATGTGTGTGCGTGGGGGGCGTGGGGGTGTAACTAGGCAATCAAACTAATTTTAATAGTTAATATTTAAATATTTTGCTTCTTAAGGGTTTTTCTCTTCTCTTTCTATAAATTGTCAACATAAAAATTTAACATGAATTGGAAAAAGATATAGGGAATAATTAAATGAGAATATAGATCAATGTAAGAAATATAACTTTACATATAAAATTGCAATACCTAAAATACTTAACTTTTGGTGTTAACCTTAGTTGTGAATTTCGACCTTAGGATTAATTGGAATTAATTTTTAATAATCAAGAACACGATTTAAATTGGAGTACTATAATAGTATGGGACTAAATTTGTCACTTATTAATAATCGAGGGACTATTTTGAGCAATATAACCAATTATGTAAGAATTAACCAAGAGTTGGCTCAGTCATCACCTGTAAGTGGGGCGTCATAGCTTCATTCAATTGATGTAAAATAATGGCAACGATTTATCAAGTTTCAGAATACAACTTACTTGATGAAATTTGATGACTTTGAATGAGAATGATAGAAAAATAATGCACATATTTATTTAAATAAAAAAGGAGTAAATATAGAATGTTTGAAAGAAACTACATGAAAATGAGAGATTTAAAGAAATAAAGAAATATTATAACCCTTTATATGTTGAGAGTGTAAAAATAGGAATTGAGTAACCATAGTTGTGGATCAACAGCCAAAAATGGAATTGGTAAAGTGATCTTAGTGATAGGGTAATAAAAAAAAAAGTTATTTTTTGAAAATAGTCAAAATACTATTATGAATGTCATTAATGATTATGCTCCTCAAATTAAAAGAAACTATTATCAATATTAGATTAAAATGATGGATTAATATAGCATACACATTAGGAAGAGATGATTATTGGTGGTGATTGAAATGGATAGGCCTAGACTATTAGGAGAAAAAGAGAAACAAAATAATGCAAAATTAGAAAATCAAAGACCTAGAGATTGAAGCTTTATTATGCGTGGAGCTGGAAGACATTAGCCAAATATCAAATCAAAGAAAGATGAAAATATTATTTTGAGAAACAAAAAAAATTAGAAAAGCAAATTAAGCATAATCAGGAAATGTATTATATAATCTTTTAGATCAAATAAAAAAAATTTGAAGTTGAATAAATTTTATAGAAGATGCATAAAGTTAAAATGCTAGGATCAAATGAGATACCATTTACAATTTAGAGCTATCAGAGATGTTGCAGTACGATAAATTTTATCGAAGATGCATAAAGATCAAAAGCTAGGATCAAATGAGTTAACATTTACAATTTAGAGCTATCCGAGATGTTGAAGGTGTGTTTAAACAAATCTAATTAATGAAAGCCCAAAAAAGAGAAGAAGATCAAATGACTAAAGAATAAGCAAGTTTACACTAGCCTTTTGGAGCAAAAGAGAAACAAAATAATGCAAAATTATAAAGAGACCAAACTTATGACTCATATAGTGAAATCATAGGAAAGGGTAATAATGGAAGATATGCATAGAAATAATATGTAAACATCTGAGGATCATTTGAGTTAAATATGAAGCACAGATACTTCTAAAAGACCATTGAGTCATATCAAACATTTGACTGTAAGGTACTCTGAGACCCGTAGAAATACTGATTGGCATGCCTGTAATTATCTAAGCATGTTCGGTCAGCCTATTTGGACATACTGGCACAAGAAAATTGAAGGCAAAGACAAATTAATGCCAGTTCCATCAGGATTCATCATAGAAAAGCAACAGAATTCAAGCATCCAAGGAATATTATGAAAATTATAGCTTTCCATACTAGATAACTCAATAAGATAACCTTGGAAGGGAAACTCATACAAGTTTGCAGTCATTATTCAAAAAGCTGACAGCTTTAGCAATCTGATGCAGTCCCCATGCAAAATACTCATCCCTGCATTATTCAGTGTGGAGATAATAAGAAATCTTCTTATTGATAATAATTTATAGAATTAAAAGGAAGTACATCTAAATTGCGTTTAGATTTTTAGCTTTTAATAAGTATTTTACAATAAGTATTTATAGGCCTAGAAAATTTAAACACGGAGACATATTCATTTCACATCTTATGGGTATTTTTGTGGAAGAAATTCAATTACCAACAATGCAATTACTCTAGTACAAGGAGTCCCATCATCACAACATATTTCAAAGTAGTTACTATTTCAAAATATGCATGTACACGGCTGGTTGAAACTGATGATGCTAGAGAATTATTTCCAAAGGGTGCATGCAGCGCTAAGCATGATGAACTGAACACAGATCATCAACATAATCTCTACTGAAACTACCCTTAAAAACAAAAAATTTGTCCCTCAAATTGTTTAAAAAGAACATTTTAGTACAAGATATCACAAGGAAAGATTATATAAAATCAGTTATCTACAAAATCCAGTGGCCGATATATACAGACCATTATCTTCTGTGAATGAAATTTATCGATCATTTTATAGGAAGAAATTCAATTGCAAACAATACAATGACTTTAATACAAGCAGTTCCCTCATCATAATATATTTCAGAAATAGTTATTATTTCAAAAATATGATTGCAAAAGGCTGATTGAAACTGATGATGCTGATAAATTATTTTCAGTTGTGCATGCAAAAGTATGCGCTGCTGAACATAGTGAACGCTATACATATCATCCATCTTAATCTGTATGGAAACTACCAGTAAAATAAAAAACTTGACCCTCACTTTGATTAAAAAGAAATTTTTAGTATACTCCTATACATAAACAACAACAACAACATCAGGCCTTTATCCCACTACGTGGGGTCGACTACATGAATCCTTTTTTCTCCATTATGTCCGGTAAATAGTCAAATTCTCATTTAGATCTAATAAAGAAATGTCATTTCTAATATTTTCTAACCAAATCTTTTTAGATCTACCCCTACCTTTCTTAACATAGATTAAATCTAATACATCTACTCTCCTAACCGGGTCATCGGAAGGCCGCCGTTTTATGTGACCAACCATCTAAGGCAACTCTCTCTAATCTTATCTATCACTGGAGCTACTCCAACCTTTTCACGTATATGCTTATTTCGTATCATGTCTCTAAGAGTAAAGCCACTCATCCACCTAAGCATCCTCATCTCTGCAACACTTAACTTAATATTATGCTTCTCTTTTAATGGCCAACAATTTGCACCATAACGCATTGCAGGTCTAACCATCATCTTATAGAATTTTCCCTTAAGTTTTCGCGGTACTTTTCTATCATAGAACAAGCCCAATGCATTCCTCCACTTCATCCATCTATTTCACAATCACTCTAAACAATAAGATATCTAAAACATGTACTCTTATTAATGACTCGATCGCTCAAAGTGATAAACCCCCACTAGATCTATTGCTACTAAAATTACACTACATGTATTCAATTTTAGATCTACTCAAACGAAAACCTTTAGACTGTAAGGTTGACCTCCATAATTCAAGTTTTCCTTCAACTCCCTCTTTAGTCTTATCAACAAGAAGAATATCGTCAGCAAAAAGCATACACCAGGGAATATCCTCTTGCAAATCTATAGTAAGAACATACATGACTAAAGAAAAAAGATATGGGCTTAAGGCTGATCCTTGATGTAATCCAGCTGAAACAGAAAAATACTTGGTCAAACCACCTTGTGTTTGAACAGAAGTAATAGCTCCAGCACACATATCCCTAATAACTTGAATATAAGCATTATTAATCCCTTTCTTTTTTAGAACTCTCAATAGCGCTTCTCTTGGAACTTTATCATATGCTTTCTCTAAATCAATAAATATCATATGAAGATATTCCTTTGTCTCTCTATAGTTTTCCATCAAACCTCTCAATAAATGAATGACTTCCATAGTAAACCTATCCGACATGAATCCAAATTGATTTTGAGAAATATTAGTATCACGTCGTAATCTATGCTCCATAACTCTCTCCCATAGTTTTAAAGTATGACACATCAACTTATTCCTCTATAATTTGCACAATCTTGTGCATCACCTTTATTCTTAAAGATATGAATCAACACACTCATTCTCCACACATCTGTCATATTTTGTCTTCAAAATAATATTAAAAAGTTTAGTAAGCCAAGAAATTCCTTCATCTACTAAGCATTCAACACCTTTATTGGAATATCATTAGGTCCAATAGTTTTCACACCTTCATTTTCTTTAAACCATCTATAACTTCAGTTTTAGTAATACACCGATAAAAATAAAAAACTATATTTTCATTTAGAGTGTTAAGGTCATTAAAGTCAATTGTATTTTCATAATCATCATTGAAAAGCTTAGCAAAATATCTCATTCACCTTTGTCGAATATTCTCTTCAAAAAAATATTTTTTGATCTTCATCTTTAATGCACTTCACGTGAACTACATCTTTACTACTTCAATCTCTTTATTTGGCTAGCTTATACATATATCTTTCACCCCCTTTAGTATCTAATCTATTATATAAATTAGTAAAAGCTAAAGTCTTTGTATCTCAGAATGATTTCTTAGACTTCTTACGAGCAACTTCATATATTTTCCAATTTTAAAATTTTTTAAATCTATACCAATTTTTATAACTGAGCTTCTTATTTTTTATCTTTTCTTGCACATTTTAATTCTATCGTCAATTATTTTTACTATTAAAAGCTTTTCCTTTTGATACTTCAAGCATATTCTTTGCAACATTTTCAATATTACAAGATATTATTTCCCACATAACATTAGTTTCCTCATACACCGACAAAATCATAAGATCATGAATCTTACTCTCAAATATATTTTTGTTAGAGTTCTTTAAATGTCACCATCTAATCTTAAAACAATGATATATTATATTTTTCATACTTTATCCCTTCATCTTAAAGTCCAAAACTAATAAGCGGTGTTGAGTACATAGATTTTCACTCGGAATAACTTTACAATCTCTGTAATCTAAATGATATTTTTTCTTACAAGAAAATAATAGATCTGAGTTTTACTATATCCATTCTTACAACTGATGAGATGCTCGTCTCTTTCATAAATAAGGTATTAACAATAACAAAATAATAAGCTAGAACAAAATCTAATATAGTCTTACCACCTTCATTAGCCACTCCAAATCCATAGCCACCATGAATACTTTTAAAATCTTCTACTTCTCTACCAACATGTTTATTTAAATCTCCCCCAAAAAAATTCTTTCTTCAAGAGGTAACTTTTGTATTAATTCTTCTAAGTCATTCTAAAATTTTACTTTTGAGCATATATTCAAACCTACTTGACGAGCATAAGCACTTATAATATTAATAATATTATCATCAACAATAATCTTTAAAGCTATAATTCTATCTCCAATTCTATCAATTTTTACAACATTATCTTTCAAACTCTTATCTATAATCACACATACATCATTTCTATTACAACTCCTACCAGAATACCAAAGTTTAAATCCTAAATTATCAATCTTCTTAATCTTCTCTCCCAACTATTTAGTTTTCTGAATGTATAGAATATTTATCTTCATATGAATCATAATATCATTTTTTTTCCATTAATGTGCCAGTAAGTGAACCTAGATTCCACAATCCTAATCTAATTTTAGTTTCATGGACTAGCTTCTTTGCCCACATCCATCTATGATGTGGGAACCCTTGCCTATTTAACACTGCATTCGGGGCACAAATGCAGCAGCCCTTCCACGTTTTTCACTATATTCAGACCATACAGCTCGTCACTTCTAAGGAACGTCCTAGCATTAACACAATATATTAAATGATTTGTGTCATGATTATTCGACAAGTTTTATGCATCGCTTCGACAAGTTTTATGCATCGCTTCGACAAGTTATGATGCACCGACACTTCTCCTCAAAGAGACGTGCAGTGTCCGACACCGTATCCGACACGACACTCGCCCGATACTCCTTCGACACGTATCGGACACGCCGAAAATGTGTCCTATTAAAATATATTAAATACAAATTGGACACGCGTGTCCGACACACGTATCTTAAATATTTTATGATTTTTTTAAAATATAATTTCTTGTATTTGGCGGGATTTAAATTAAATTTCTTATTTTCAATCCACAACACCAAATCAACGTCCGCACTTAATACCCAATTATCGAATATTCTCATTTTCATTTCTTTTTGGCAATGAAGGTATTTTTATCTCCTCTCTTGGTGACTGATAAACGACATCAACGCCTAACTCTCGACATCCTAATACTAATCATTTTAAGCACAAATTCTAGTTAAATGACTTATTATTTATCATTCCTTCTATTGAATATTTGAAACTTCATGTACTAGATAATTTATATTTATGCTTTTGTTGTTGTATTAGACATTTAATGCTTACTTATATTTTGATATTATAAGCTACAAGGCTACAAATGATGTTGTTGTTGTCATTTTTTTTTTGTAATTTCAAATATTATGCTTTGATTGTTTTCTTAATTTTTATGTATGATTTATAAATTATGATACCGTGTCCGCGCCGTACCCGTATCCTGTATTTTTAAGAATTGACGTGTCTCGTATCCATATTGTGTCATATCCGTGTCGCCGTATCCGTATCAGTGCAACATAGGTTATATGCCTATACACGGATAAATTATATAAGAACCATTACCTACAAAATCAAGTGGGTGATATGCGCAGGTCATTATCCTCCATGAATGAGAACAAATTCCAAAGAATCATTAGTTTCAGGAATGATATTACCCTTTTTTCTCTCTTTATTTCAGCAGAACAATTCTTCAAGGAATAATTGATGAGGGAAAAGGAAAGTAAGAAAATGTGATTCTTCAATCTCAAAAGTAGAAAATTATACATCCACAGTGGGAACTCGTAGCTACAACTTTCACTTTGCTGAAAGTTGATGCCCTAAATGTGATGAAACAAAAGTCAATCAGATAACAGCTCTCTACTGATGCATGAAAACAATGATAACACAATGAATGACGAGGTGATATTTTAAGAGTAGCAATAGATAGTAAGAAAATCACAAGTTCAAATTTAGGAGTAATATACCTCTGTGTACCTTCCAAATTCAACTCTTTAATCTTCTCAGATAGAGGCATAACAGGCTCAGTTACAATGTAAATTGTATGTTTTGTCATAGAACCATCCAAAATTTCAGATTCTGTACTATGGACAAAGGATAGTATATTTGGATGTCTAACCTGCAAACAACAGAAAAAGGTATATCAACCTCCAGTTAAAAGATACAAAATTAATAGAACTCATAACGCAGTTAGTAAAAAGATGTTAACCTACGCTAAGGAGAATGCACAAAGCCCCCTAAAAGTTTGGATGTGGCAGGCGAAGATCATGTCTATTACAAGTTTTAAGTGTTATATTTCAAAGCCAAGAAAAATATCTAGCACATCTATCAAATAGCTTAGCACTTTGTCAATTTTTCCATGCTATGCAGCTTGAAAAAAATCCTCAATTACACAAGTAGATTCATATTAGCCAAGTAGCACATAAAATGGTGGTCTTAGACTTCAAGGAGCAGCCTAAAGAAGCTCTGAAGCATCTTTTGATAGGTATAGGTGTTTAAAAACAAAGTATACTGGCCTAACAAACGGAAATTGAAGAATGCACTGACTTCTTCAAAAAGGCATCCTAAAGAAGTACTACAACAACTTTTGGTGATGAAAAGGTGAATAATACATGTATAGCCCAAGGAAATAGGAATTGTGCATCATATCACCCATTTTCATCATTGTCAACATGAATAAGAAATGAAATTTGTGTTTCATTGCAAACAAGATACAATAAAAAATGTAGCTTAAAAAATTGTCAAATCAAACAATTTTCCAACTTTGTGTGTTATTGTCCTATAAAAGTACAAAACTATCAAAATCCTATCAACTTTTGTAAAAGTCCATTATAAATAATAAAACGGTGAACAATCAAATCACTAATCAAAATTGAAAATTATTTTTGAATAGCAAGAATGGCTTACAGTGCGCAATCGCTTAACACCGTTGCGACCAGCAACCAGATGCCCATCCTGGCTGCTACTCCCAGATAAAGAAAATATTGAAACAGATGAAGCGTCATCCTGTTACAACGAAAACATAAGATAATTCAGCCATCCGCAATGCAACTTAAAAATAAAAAAATAAACAAATAAGAAACGCAGCTAAAATCTAACGCATTCATCAGGAGGAATGAGACGTGCGTGAAAAATCAATCAAAATTTCAAGCAACTTTATATATTCAGGAGAAACCATCAGCATAAGTTAATATCTATTCCTTTGTTACCTCACCCTCAAAACAATCTACAATACAACAACAACAACAACATCAAGCCTTTATCCCACTACGTGGGGTCATAATTTTAAAGTATGACACATTAACTTAATACCTCTATAATAGATGATTTTATATCCATATAAAGCTTTACTTGGGAATCAACTTTATCTTGCTAATATCAAAACCACTATAGCTCATCTCATGCGTGCTAATCAAAATACTTGACTAACTTGTAGCTCATCTCAAAGGAATACAAAACAATAATGCTGATGCGAAGAAAAATAAAAAAGCATAAATGTCTGTTGATGGTAAATTCAATCGCAATATTTTGCATGGTTTAATTCTTCCTGCTTGGATAAAAACATACTAAATGTGTACCACTTATTCATAATGCAATTTAAAGACGTTACACTTCCAGCAGCACCATTGAGTTTATTCAGCACTACTAAACGGCTTGTACCTTGCCTTACTGAAAGAAACTGGTCAAGACTCCCAAAAAGACCAATCAGTTAATCTTCAAACCATTCCAAACTGGTTTCAATATCCACATACTACTCAAAAATAGATTTCCAACAAGGCACCTCTCCTGCAAACTCCTACCAGCTTATTCATCCATGCAACCCAAATTACCTCTCCCAACCATTCAGTTCAGTATACAACATACGCAATCCTAAACCTGCACACTTCTAATGACAGATCAAAGCTCTAATAAGTGAAATTCAAAATTCGATGCTCAGATTACTAGCAAGAAGCGTAGCAGGGAAAAAAATAACAAGAAACCATCTAATATTGGAGCTTCCATCAAGGAATTTAAAAAGGAAACTAAAACGTCGGCGATTAGAACCTTAGACGTGCCGCGGTAGTGAGTCCATGATCCCCAGGCCGAGGAATATGGTTCGCCGATATTGTATGGAAAATCTTTCAGCCCCGCGCCAGATCCAGCCACCACGCCCTTAAGAAATTTGAGCATTTTTTAGGTTGATAGGGTTACCAGTGGAGATTCAGATGTAAATCGACAGCGCGATCTGGGAGGGAGAAAGCCGAGAAAGAGCGTTGAGAGACAATAATCTCTCCAATTGCAGAATGTATTTCGTGGCATATATGTAATTACATAGAGAAATTAAACTCTATAAAAAGATATGGAAAAATATAACAATTGTTTATTTCTTAAAAAATAAATTCAACACATCTTGGTCCAAAATCCTCTTATCTTTAATTATAGATTATTTTTTTAAATTTTAAATTGGTCCAAACAAATTTTGATCAAAGTTAAGACTTTATTAGAAAATTTCTTATTTAGCTTAGACATTATTCAAAACCTATTCTAATTATTTTTTTATTGAGACATAATTTAAATAATGTTTGTATATAATTTGAATAAGTTTCATAAATTATTTGAATAAGGTTTATATTCGAACAAGTTTTGAAACAAGGTTCAATAATGATTCAATAGGGGTCGATGCAGTACTGATTTCCAATAGTTTGAATTATGTAGAACACAAGGTTTAATATAATAGGGTGCAATCATAGCAACTAGACATAATAAAGTATAAGTAAACCCTACTTAAAAGTAAAATTATTATTTATTATTAGATAAACATACTCTTCTTTGAGAGGGGCATAATTCTATTGTGAATTTTCCATTGGATTGATTCCTACTTTTAATTGTTATCAATAAGATAGCATTGAGGTGAGAGGGAGACAATGAGAGATTGAAAACAATATATACATAGACTTGAAAATGATAGAGAATAAATTTTCTCTCCACACCCCTCATTTTCTTCACCAAACCCTACGGACAGTACTCTGCTCTACCCTTAGTACTCTGCTCTACCCTTACTACGCCCATTATCTTCTCAGGGAGTCCCTTCTACTAATGTGTATCTACCATATATCTTGTTATTATATTACCCACCACCTCCTCAGCCCTTTATAGGTAGACCTTCCAACTAGACCACAGTTACACTGATGATAGATGGACACATGTTTATTGAGCCTAAGGGTGACATGTATATAATGCATGATTTATATTATTTAGATATTTTAAGAAGTAATATTTTCAACCAAATATTTTATGCATGTTTCATCCATCAAAGCAGCCCACACATAATATATGGGATATCATACATAACAGATTTGATGCTTCATATGTTTCTTCGAAGAAAATCCCTCAGGAAGTTTGTGATATGTGTTTTATTGAGATTAGTAATTAGCAGTATTAGTAACATTTATGCATTTTAATTAATCTAATAAAAAATATTCCAAGTTGTACTTTTCGATATACATAGAGATTTCTACTAATTTCCCCGAGATAATGCAAAGGTCAGAAAAGTTTTTGAGAAGCGTAGTATGACACTATGATTCACTTTCAAAATATATTTATAGACATTAGGAAGTCAATAGAGCAACTATTTTGGATTGGTAACAATGTATGGGCCGAGCTGATCAGAGCTTGGGCCAGTCCAGATTATATTAGGAGGAGTGTCCATAATAGACATAATCGAGCTTCTGACATCGGGGGCATAGGTAGCACCCTCCATACCAAGGGTTCAGTTCCACACACTGAGCACAAGCAATAATTGGTAATAATTTTAATAGATTTTTATTAATTTATTTATTTAGTTATGAATATTAATCTAAGTAAATTATAGAAAGAGATGCTAGGTAGATAACCCATTGTTGCTGAGTTGCACACTCATACCCACCAATGTCAGGAGGACCAACAATGAATGGATGAGCGAGAGAGGAGGGCCTTTATGAGTCTATAAGTTTAGAATATTAATAAAAAATATTTTAAGGGCCCCATATATAATGATTAATCCTACATTATCTTTTGTTGGATGAGTAAACATGGTTTTGAGAGAGTCAAGCTGGAGCTGGTTGGATGAGTAAACATGGTTTCGAGAGAGTCAAGCTGGTGCTGGTGAGGGATCCTCATTTTAAAGATTATTTTGGTTGTTGCATATGGTCATAGGTGGTAGACGAAACACAGAAAGAGAGAGTTTATGGATTAGGCTTGCAGACCTATGCATATGAGAGACAATCCTCTATTTTCTCAAGCTCCAAGCAAGCAGTTTAGAGGGTTTGATTAGTCAACAGGTGGCTGCCCATGTTCAAAAATCATAAGCAAACATGAAAATGCAGGAAAGTCAGATAATAGAGGAGCTTTAGAGAATCAGGGAGTATTTAAGTGGAAAGTAGCCTGCACCTGCATCGCCTTGAGGAGGTGAGGAAAATGTTTCTGAGTAGATTGTTTGTGTTTGTAAATAGTTTATTATTTTTTATGTATAAGGATTGTGTGATTATTGCATAGCTATTGTAATGTTTGAGATCATTTTGAGAAAAGCTTAATTGAAATTTGATGCAATGTGGAAATATTAGCTAAGTTTTTTTTGTTTTATAATATAAAATATTTTTGTTATATTTTATTGTTGTACTGTCGAATAATTGATATGAGAAGATATTTTTTTTATTTGTATTATAGTTTTCTAGCAAAATTCTGACAAGTTTTCATCGGATAGGTCAACACAACAAATTTAGTACTTGAATACTTCCATATTTTTTCGCCAAAGTTTCTCGCAGATTACCGACGAAAAAAGCTGTCGGAATTTCAAGCAAAAAATCAGCGAATTTTTCGCCCAAATTTTTTGTGGACAAATCTACCGCTGATTTCGACGGATTTTTTCACAAGCAATTCGCTAAAAAATTTGATGAAAACTCCACCGGTAATGACTCTAGAAATTGTCTTTTTTCAAGCCTAATTCTATCAAAAATCCACTAGAATAGTTTTCAACGAAAACTTTATGTCACAAATTTGTTTCCGGCACCCGAAATACTGTCAAAATTTAATATGTTAGAAATATGCTAATGATGCTAATTTTCAGTGAATTTTGAAGGTTTTGCAGCTGATTTGTTCATAAAAAATGACTACATTTTATGTAGTGGTTTTGTGTGTTTACATGCTATTAAGGATTTTAATAATATAAATAAATAGCGGTCAATACCCCTATCTAATGTAACCACAAATAAAGAAAAAATAAACTCATAGTGGGCATTTGCCCGCCTTGACAATTGCAAAGTTTTGCCCATACCAAGGCCTTTTAGAATATAAAGAACTACTTGATCGACCATCCCATATTAGATTCTTCAATTCCAAGCAAACCTTTGATATTTTGTACCACACTCTTGACAATTTGGCCAATGCTCTCCTAACTAAAACCATGTCGAATGAGAGCAAGGTGCTTCTTGGTTGCAAGTATTATTAGTGTAAACTAAAATAAGCGTAGGATTTTTGAAATTTTTAGCGCTTAGTTATTAGAAAAATAAATGCGGGGTAAACTAGTGATGTATTTGGAATTCCCTGTCTAGTTTAGTTTCCATATGCATGGAATTCGCCCAATTTGGATGAATTCCAAATACATCGCTTGTGTGAAACATTGTTTGTAGTATCTTGTCAAAGATAGCCACTCCTACCCACTCTTGCGCGCTCCAACCGCTACCAAGTTATACACTTAATTTATTTTACTTCAAACCAAACAAAAATAATAATTATATATATATTTAGTATACTCAATCATATGACTAAAAAATATTTTCAATATACTATATTTTCATTACGCAAATTTTCTTTTACTCGACATTTCTTGATCAACAAAACAAATAGGGCTTCAATATTTTGTAATTGAAAAGCATTACCTACTTTTGATCTTCATTGTGTATAAGCTATGTTACTACATGCTTTTGTATAAGATAATTTTATTTCTTGAGTCAATTCATTACAATATTTGATAACTCATGTGACCTTATCAGGATTCCTAGCACATTGATCCATGATTTTACCATAAATTGACATCATCTTTATTTCTTAGTTGGTCATCAAAAGACAAGCTCTAGTTGATTTTCTGAGCTCATCATATTCTACTTTTAAAAAGTGGTTAGTATTTTTTTTTTTTGGAAATTGTTGGGTGGCCCATTTCATTGTTGTAAGAAGAAGTTACATGAAAAATAAATCCCACAAAAAAACAACAAAATCCTGGGAGAGAAAAACCAAAGGAGTTGCAGCAAACTACAACCCCAGAAAGCTTAAACCAAAGAGAAAAACAAAAAGATTAACAATTCATGTTATAAGTAAAAGATCCCATATAAGTCATAAAATTCATACATGCATCAGACACAACACAACTGCCTAAGCAGAGGGAGACCTTCAAATGGTGTAAAATATATGAATAAGGCCGCAAGGAAAAAATGAGTAGGTTGTAGGCAAAGAGCACCATGGTTGTTAGAACATTGCAAAGGCCATCCAGGATTGATGTGGAAGCAACTTCATCATTATCCAACAAAAAAAAAAAGTAAAGTCCACAAAGAAAACTAGGGATGGAAAAAGCCATTCAACCATCCACCAAACTGCACATAAGCAAGAAAAGCATAATAATTATGAGAGTAGCAATTAATCTCATCAAAACTTTTCTAACTTTTGATTTTATACCAAATAGCCTTCCTGATGTTGCTATGCATTGAGTGGGGCAAAAGAAAGGATCCCTCATAATGTCTCCCTTTCCTTTCACACCATAAGAAATAAATTAAATAACTAACAAATATATAATATAAATTCATGCCTACACCATAAACCAAAGGGTGTTTCAAATTGGGAGCCCGACTAAATGTATTGATGATTACAAATATTAATTATTGAATGCTTTATTTACTTATTCCTGCATCATGTTTAATTTGTATACTTATTATTATGCACTACTAATCTTTTAGTTACAACATACACCGAACAAAAGATTGAAGAACATGCTCAAGACAGTGTAGCGTCAAGGCAAAAGTTAGTTTGTATATTACAAAGTAATATTTTTTATTTTTCTTAAGTGTATTTTTGTATTAGGTGTATGTTGGCTTATGAATCGTGCACACACACACACAGACACAAGGGGATTAAAATTGAATATTATAAGTTTCTATTAATTGTATTGTATGATCTATTCAAATAAAATTTAAATGAGTTTAATTAAAATTAATATATAACTAAGATCATACTGTACGATTAGCTATATTAAGAAACGCGTTGTCAAATTCTGACAACTTAAAATAGACAAATTTAAAATTTAAAAATTGAATTAATAATAATGTATGAATTGCTTCATATTGTACAATATTTAATTAAACTTGCCTAATTAAGTTTGATAATTAAGATTTTAATCAGATCTGTATTAATTATAAATCATATTGTACGATCCATATATCATATAGTATGGGTGGCTGATTTTTTATTTAAACTAATAATACTGGGCGATTTTCCAATCGTACATGACAATTTTAACGACATTGAACTAATCATATTATATGATTTGAATATTGTATTGCATGATCATAAGCGACTAAATTAAAAATTAGGTTTTCCATGAACCCTCTTAATAAACTCTTTCTTGTTTTTAGGAAAGAGTCTTTGGGCAATCAAGGGATATTCTCTTTTCTTGAGAGAACCTTTTTGTATATGTTTAAGAATATTTTGTGTGCATGTGAGAGTGCATATAGTCTAAAGCGAGTCCAAGGGGTATGTTTATATGTTCTAAAAATCTAGAAATTTTCCCCTATGACATCACGACACCAAAGGAGGTAGCATTGCGGCGTCGATCTCTCTGGAACTTTGTGAACTAATTTAGCATGGTGGCGCTGCGATACTGTGGGCTTCTGGAGGGAGCACTACAATACGTATGAATGGGTGTTGTAGTGCTACCCCTTAATTTTATATTTAAATATCCTTTTCCAGTAAGATTGATCCATTCCATTCTCTTAGAGGCACCTGACGAGATAGAGAGAGGAGGATTTCTAGAAAGAGAAAGCCAATTTTGGGTGACTTTACTCTTTTTTTAGTTGAAAGTTGATCGACTCACAAGGTATGTTGTATTGTACCTCTTAATTAGTTTTCAAAAATAAAAAAATTTCTATATCTTTTTATTTAAATTATATTTTTGTAGTAAGCAAATGAGAATAATTTCACATTTGCAAACCATTCATGGCATAACTTTTTTTATGCTATAGAGACATTGATTCTAAATATTTAGGTATTTTTCTAAAAATTTTACATGGGGAATTTTGGGATTTCATTATTTTAATTGATTAAAAAATATGCTGACTTTAAAAAATTAAGTTATAATATAATTAAAACTTCAAAATAATATTGTGAACAATCTTTGATAATTTAATTATATTTTGAAATAATGAATTTCTACTCAATAGGGTATTCGGTTGCCTACCGTGAAGGCATTTTAGTAAATTTTGAAATGAGTTTATCTATGTTTCTATTATTTTAATTCAATTATATGCATGATTATTTTATTGAATTTGGTGATTCTAAGGAGTTTTGATGTGAGAGGAGGAAGTTCTATTCTGGAGAAAAATGCACAGGAAGTCATAAGGACTTAAATTTTTAAATATCTCATATGTGCTTAAGCATTGGGAGTCATAAGGGCCCATGTTTTGTTATGTTAGCGCAAAAAGAGTTATGAGGGTTTGACTTTTAATATTTATTTTTGATGGAAGGTATAAGGACCTAAGGAAAATCTGTTATTTTATGCTCTCATATATAAAGTGCTACTTTATTTATTTTTCTACATTATTATTTAACGTTTTGTTAATTACAAGCATTGTTCTAATACTTGGTTTAGCATAATAATTTTATTCATTAATAACATTTAAATTTGGTAAAAAGAATTTAAAATTTTAGATCGACAATGGCGGCCTATTGAGCTATGTTTGCTCATATTTTATCTGCATTTCTATTTCAGGGTCTGGAAGAGTTAAGGAACCAGTTGAATAGCTGAGTCATGATTTGATCAGTCTTAGTTGTATATGTAATTTTTTTTTATATATATTCATGGGAAATTATTTATGTATGCTTTGTTTTGTATTATATTTTGTAGTTATGTACTGCAGCATTTTGATAAGCAATATATAGAATTTTGGATAAGAAATACAAAGAGGCGAATGTAGTTCTCATTATAATGAGAAGCAGCTGAATACCAACTTCTAAAAGCAACAATAGAGAGATGATATAATGTACTATAGTGCAAATGTTATATATATATATATATATATATATATATATTGATGCATTACCCGAGCAGGCACAAGCAGGACTGGCTGGCGGTTGTGGGCGGGTGGGCATGCAGGTAGGTGGGCAAAGGGGCCTCCGTGAGTGGGGGCAACGTTGGCGTGCGGGCAACAAAATTTTTATTGATTTTTTCTTTTAATTTTTATGGCAGAAATTTTCAGTCAGAATGCCACAGAAAATTTTTTCCTTCAAAAATTTTAGTCGGTTTTAATTTTCCTACGCGGCTTTTAACGGTGGAAAATTTTCCACCATAAAGGCATCGAAAAAGACCAAATATGCCAGAAAATTAGCAATTTCCACTGGAAAAATCCACCATTAACAAGTGATTTTCCTGTAGTGATTTATCACTATTTTTTATGTAAATAAATATAGTAATATCAGCCCATCTTTTTGTTATATTGATCCTTTTTTATAAATAAAATGATATGAAAAAGTATTGGATGAGCAAGAATATGATGAGATAATGTATCATCAAATACACTCTCTTTCATTAACTAAGAAAATGTTCACTTAATTAACATTTTGATTGCTTACTTCACTATCAATGTGAGGTCAATCACAAGTCTTTTGATTATATTTATTTAGATGTTAGGTGGATTACAAAGACACTAATGTCGAACAATTAGAAAGTATGCATTCTTGACAAAATGGATTTGTTTGCATACCAATATATTTAGATAATCACATATTTCTACATATGTAATTTATAGGTATTGATCAGATATGTTCCATCAAGTATCTCGATTAGGAGGGTCACCTAGCCAAGGCGGCGCTCGCCCTCAAGGAGCATGACCTCACTAGAGCTATTATAGTTCAATACCTACTCCCCTAGCAGGAGATTGCGACATGTAGACTCATCTGGTGCAAACGAATGAAGACTGATATTACTCTTGTTGAGCTCCCCCAAGGGAGTCCACCAAATTAGCATGTGCTTTGAGGATCACTCACCTTGACCAACCCATCTCACCTACAGTAGCTCTTAGTGACTAAGGCCATCTACTTATCAATAACATCCATGGTGAAACTCTAAGTGACTTGTCATTGGATTGCAGCTACCCTCCTCTAGGGCACTTGACCCTCGTTCCCCGGGATTCAACGTTCATTCTTGGGTACTCATCATTCCCAAGAACTTGTTGACACTGAGTCGCCCTGTAACCCAGATCCTGAAGATTGGCTCAAGATGCTTGCCTCGAAGACTTATCCAGGGTATTCGCCACATATGAGGTGGCTACACTAGAATAATAGATCCACATGTATACTATATAGCTGGTCCACATGTTTGTGGTAGTTTGTATTAATCATATCATTTGCTATTTTATATCTTTCCTAGGTGTAGCCTTTCCTATATGCCATTTTGATTCTATAAATAAAGGGTGAAGAGATATTTTTTTGGATATTTTTTTCTTTCTTCCGGATCCTTTGCTGCCATTGTGTTTATTTCTAAGATAGTATATAACATTTCTACTGATTGTCTATACTCACTAGCCCCAACTTACATAGTTTTCTAACCATAACTTGTTAACAACTTTCTAGTAGGATCATCTGTCATCCATAGAAAAGTTTGGATCAAATATCCTCTATGGTGCGATGAGCGTGAATTAACTAACAACATTTGCCCGCCTCATAATAAAGTTTTATCAAACTTTTGTAAGTAAATTTTTTTATGCACTTAATTGTAATCATTCTTGTAACATTGAGCTTTGATTTAAGCTTATAAATACAAAGTTAGAGGAAGAGCTCGACATATCCTAAAATGCTCATGTCCCATGCATCAGCATCATACTTCCAAACATGAAATCTAATAATACTCTTAGATTCCCCTTCAGTTTTTTTTTTTTTTCTCCTCTTTCTCTTCAAACTTCAATCGTGTTTGCCAATAAGAACATATGGTGTTACCCATAAACAGATTTTCATATAATAAAATTAATGATCAAAATAGAATGATGATTGTTCAAAATGCAAGACGGTTGTATAATAACATTAAGAAAATTATTTTGTAATGCAACGACATGACACTAAAAGTCATGTTTCATCCTAAGAAACAATGGCATTTTTTAATGTTTGATTAATTGTCCTTCTATTTTGACAATTTATCTTACACTTTTGACATAAAAGACATGAACAACACCATAAAAATACATCTTAACTCTTAAAGTTTTTGAATCCATACTGTTATATATAAACTCAGCTTCCCTTATATATGATTTCATTGCTTTCTTAAACTAAAATACTAAGCCTTCTCTGTACAACTCAGAAGCCACTTAGCCCACTCACTATCAAAATCCAAATCAGTTGAAGGCGACGACTTTGTGTTGGAGTTTTCAATGCCGCCATTCTCCTCTATTTGGGGTTCAGCGGAAAGAAGCATGGATTCCATGGGACACAACTGATCTGCAACTAGCGTAAGTAAAGGCTGAGATGAGTTTGCTTGGCAGCTGGAAGTAGTAGTTGTACTGCTTGTATTATTTATAGGAGCTGAGGAATATTTCTTGTCCAAGTGGGTGTTAGTCCCCATGGTTTTGCATATATGATGCAAGCTGTAGATAACCTCATATTTTGGAGGATTGCAGTCGTTGTCTTCTTTCTGTTGAATAGTCTTCGTCGCTGGGCAACCTTGATCTTTGTTATGAGTGCACTTGTAGTAGCTTCTGAACAGCGAAAAAAAGGACAAATTTTCATGATATCTGCATGTTCTAGGGCTGGTTAATTATGCTTTTTTGCATTTATTTTGATTGTTTTCTTTTCTAATATTTTGTTATAAATTGTTCAATATTCATTTTATTATAATTTTTTTTTAAGCAATTGGCTTTTGTTAGAAGTGGGACAAATCTAGGTTTATTTTGATGATAGGCTTTATAGAAAAAAAAAAAAACAAATAACAGAAATAATAAAATCAATAAAAAATTATATTTAGAAATTCAGCTTAGATTGAGGCTATATTATGAACAAACCAATTACTCAATCATTTACAGAAATGTGGTGGTTCTATGGGATAGCATCATTCTATAGGTGATTTTTCGAGAAATTTAGCATTTATAGCCCCAATTACTGAAATTGTTAAAGTGGACTACTTCTATTGGGACAATACAATTCAATCAAGCTTCAATCACTTGGAGTGACAAGTCTCATCTACATTGATATTGGTCCTTCTTGATTTTGGTCAAGTGTTCCAAGTAGAATGCAATGCTTTGAATGTTGGCATCAGAGCGATAGCATCATTCTATAGGTGATTTTTCGAGAAATTTAGCATTTATAGCCCCAATTACTGAAATTGTTAAAGTGGACTACTTCTATTGGGACAATACAATTCAATCAAGCTTCAATCACTTGGAGTGACAAGTCTCATCTACATTGATATTGGTCCTTCTTGATTTTGGTCAAGTGTTCCAAGTAGAATGCAATGCTTTGAATGTTGGCATCAGAGCCTGTCCTTAGACAAGGAGGACATCCCATTGTTTTATTCAATGAGAAACTTAATGTTACTTTGTAGAAATACTCAACCTACAACGAAGCAAACTAAATCAAGCTTCGACATATTCTAGCTTGAGCTCGTTTCCCTTGTTCAAGCTTGGCTTGATAAGATATGAGCTTTTATGATCTCTGTTAGAGCTCGAGCTCATTTAAGAAACTAATATTTGAGCTCAGAGCGGCTCCC
>NW_021319117.1:194256-269437 GCF_001605985.2 Dendrobium catenatum | reverse complement strand
ATTTTAATGCAATAAACCATGCACTTGTTAGAATAGGACAAATAATTTCATTACGTTTTATACCTCATCCTGTAACAGCTGTACACGTGTACACCTAGTACAGGACACCTCTATATATTATCTTATAATGTATCTGTAAAGGTTGAGAAAATTAATTCAAGATTTACTTTCTGCTTTCGGCTTTCTCGTTCTTCCCTGTTCTCTCGCATCGAGTCTTGAATTTCATCATGGTATCAGATTAAGGTTTGATCCTTCTGATTCTTCCATGGCGAATCCTGCTTCCTCTTCCTCCCACACCGAAGCTACTTCAGGCGTAATCCCTCACTATCAATCCATTTCTCCGTCCCTGAAATTTGTGATATCAAATCTCAAATTTCTTGTTCCAAACTCCTTAACTCCGGATAACTATCCTCTATGGAGCAATCAAATTGTCAAGATTCTCAAGGCAAATGGATTTGCTATCTTTCTCGATCCTAAACCAGAGACGACAGCGACGTCGGCCAATGAAATTGCCGATCCAAATCAAGATTCTCATCAATGGTCGGTTATCGACCCAAACCTGGCTGCCGCCCTGTGCTCGACGATCTCGCCGTCGGTTCTTCCATATGTGATTCACCTCGACTCTATGCGCGAAATCTGGCGCACCTTGCAAATTCGTTTCCAGACTTCAAACAGGTCTAATGTCATTCTGCTCAAGAATGAGCTTCACAACGTGTCCATGAAAAATCTTTCCATGTCTCAGTACCTAATTGAGATCAAGAAGATCGTAGACCAAATTGCATCGGCGGGATCTACTGTGGACTCCGAAGATGTTATGATCTACATCTTGAACGGGCTTCCCCCTTCGTATCAGCCCTTTACTGCATCTATCCGCACCATGCAAACCTCTCTTACTCTATACAATCTCTACGCCCTCCTCATCAGCGAGGAAATCCACCTTCAAACCGCCGCTCTGAAGTTCCCTACCACCATGGATACCCAAATAGCTCTCTACGCATCGAACTATCGTGGTCATCGTGGTCGATCTAGGCCGGCTCAAGAAAAGACTCAGACAACCCGCTCCTCCTCCTCCTTCAGCGCCACTTGCCAAATCTTCAAAAAGAAAGGGCACTTTGCAGACGCTTGTTGGCATCGTCTTAATCCTAACTACATCCTGCAGCAAAATTCCAACAAGAACATCCAAGCGCTTTTAGCAAATACCGATACCAACAACTTAGTTGATTGGTATCTTGACTCCGGCGCGTCCACGCACATGACCAATTCAGCTGACAACCTTGCTACGTCAAACGTCTATAATGGTACTGATAAGGTTACCTTAGGGGATGGAAGATCAGTCCCCATCGCTCACTCGGGCACGGGACTACTTCCAACCCCTTCTCGTAAGCTCTTTCTCTCACAACTCCTTCACACTCCTTCTATATCTCATAATTTACTTTCAGTCTCAAATCTTGTTAAAGATAACCATATTTCTATAATATTTAACTCCACTGGTTTTATTTTTAAGGATTTGACGACCAACAGAATTCTTCTCAAAGGCCCTTGTAGAGATGGATTATACCGACTTGCCACTCACAACCCGCAAGCTCAACACACTGGTCTCTTGGTGGCAAGAACCTCCATCTCCCACTGGCACAATAGGCTCGATCATCCCAGCCATAAAATTATGCAGCAAATCTCCAAGAACAATCCAGATTTAAACATCTCTTATATATCTTCTATTTGTAATTCTTGCAAACAATGTAAAGGACACAAATTACATTTTCAAATTTCTGAAAACCACAAACAAGCTCCTTTAGAGCTCATACATTCCGACGTTTGGGGACCCTCTCCGGTCCCCTCACATCAAGATTTTAGATATTACGTAATATTTGTGGTTGATTACTCGCGGTTTACTTGGTTATTTCTCGTAATATTTAAATCAGATGTTACAAACATTTTTATTAACTTTGTCACGTTTATTGAGCGGCAGACTTCTCGCAAACTCAAGGCAATTCGCACCGACGGCGGTGGAGAATATGTCAATCAACATTTTCAGAAATTCACCCATGACAAGGGCATTCTTCACCAAACTTCATGCCCCTATACTCCGGAGCAGGACGGGCTTGCCGAGCGGAAGCATCGCCATATAATGGAAACCACACAAACTCTGTTACAAACGGCTCACTTACCATCTATTTTTTGGCTCGAAGCAGCCAACACAACCATTTACCTTATAAATAGGACACCGTCTTCCACTACTCATCTTATATCTCCCATTCAACTGATGTTCAACATAACCCCCTCCTATAATCATCTTCGGACCTTCGGCTGCGCTTGCTTTCCGCTCAAACCGTCACATACTCGTAACAAATTAACACCTACCTCCGAGTCCTGCATATTTTTGGGTTATTTGGAAAACCAAAAAGGCTACAAATGTTTTACTCCAACCACCAATCGTATTACCATCTCTCGTCACTTTCAATTCAATGAGACCTTGTTTCCATTCATACATTCACAACCTCCTCCTCCTCCTGTTGAAACTATCAATAATCCGTCGCTACTTATACCTGTCTCAACCCTCAACACATCTACTCCTTCACAGACCCCAGCACCTTACACTACTCCCATTCCTTCCGATACCACAGATGCATATCAATCTGTTCACACCACTGACCAATCTTTTACTTCTACATCTCAGGTTTCTCCAACTCATGCAATGGCTACGCACCCCATGATAACCAGAAGACAAACGGGACATCTCAAGTCATCTCGTCGTCTAAACCTGCTTTATCGCACACAAGACTCCAATTCTTCATCCGCCTCTGACCCTACAACCTATAAAGAAGCTTACAAATCTGCCAACTGGAGAAAGGATATGGCCGACGAATTCTTCGCCCTCCAAAAATAGGGTACATGACAACTAGTTCCTCTTCCTCCCAATGCACCTATTCTTGGCTCAAAATGGACATATCGCACCAAGCTCAATTCTGATGGATCCATAGCTCGATTCAAAGCTAGATTAGTCGCTCAAGGCAACAAGAAAGAATACGGTTTGGATTACAGTGATACCTTCAGTTCGGTCGCCAAATTACCCACGATATGAATACTTTTCGCCATCGCACTTTTCCATCAATGGCCCGTCCAACAGCTTGATGTTACCAACGCTTTTCTTCACGGCAATCTCTCGGAGACAGTATACATGCGTCAACCAAAGGGTTTTGAGGATGCCTCACAACCTAACCATGTCTGCCTTCTACGTAAAGCGATATATGGCCTCAAACAGACCTCGAGGCAATGGTACACAATGTTTACTAATTACCTCCTAAGCCTCGGGTTCAAGCACAATCAAGCCGACCAATCTTTACTCACAATGCATCACGGAGAAACACAAGTCTATCTCCTAGTATACGTCGACGACATTCTACTCACCGGCAATGATCAAAACGCAATCTCGGAGCTACTCCAGAAACTGCAATCAAAATTCACCATGATGAATTTGGGACTGGCCAATCATTTCCTTGGGATAAAAACCACCTCATCCACAGATAAGTACCATCTATCTCAAAGTTCTTATGCTCATTCCATTCTCCAGTTAGCCAATCTCACACATTGTAATCATCTTGCTAACCCTTCCTGTACAAAACTCCCGTCTCAGGCTGCTGAAGACCAACCTTGTTTTGATCAAGGAACCTATCGGCAAATAATTGGATCACTTAAGTACTTGACTCTAACTCGGTCAGACATCGCATTCTCGGTCAATTAACTTTCACAGCATATGCACGACCCGACCGTCATTCACACATCCTTGTTAAAACGTCTTCTTCATTATATCAAAGGGACCATTGATATCGATATACCAATCACGAGATCAACTCTTCTTCTCCGCACCTTCTCGGACGCTGACTGGGCAGCCGATCCCATTTCTAGAAAATCAATCTCTGGTTTTTGCACATTCCTTGGCGATACACTTGTTTCTTGGACAATCAAGAAACAAACCACTGTCTCCAGATCCTCTACAGAATCTGAATACAGGGCACTTGCAGCAGCTACGGCCAACATGATATGGATCAAACGGCTACTTTCAGATTTTTCCATTCAGCACAACACACCTATAGATGTTTTCTGCGACAATACCTCGGCTATAGCACTGACGAACAACCCAATCTTTCATGCTAGAACCAAGCATATATAAATCGATCAACGATTTATCAGAGATCACATTCAGAATAACAACATTCGGCTACTACCCATTAATACAATCGATCAAATCGCCGACATATTTACTAAACCCTTAGCTACTACCAGATTCCAAACACTTCGCTCCAAATTGACTATTGCTTCCCAATCGTCAGTTTGCGAGGGAATGTTAGAATATGGAAAATAATTTCATTACGTTTTATACCTCATCCTGTAACAGCTGTACATGTGTACACTTAGCACAGGACACCTCTATATATATTATCTTATAATGTATCTGTAAAGGTTGAGAAAATTAATTCAAGATTTACTTTTTGCTATCAGCTTTCTCCTAGCTTCTTCCCTCTTCTCTCGCATCGAGTCTTGAATTTCATCAGCACTAACATCATTTGAATAATTATTTTTAGACTATTGAATTCATCCTATTCTGTAAACATGAAGCACTTTGGTTTCTCGATATCCAAGCAAAAATTAAGAAGGGCGACTTGCAGCGTGGGTGGAATATTTAGCACCTTTTCACTATATGCTAAAAAACAAATTTGTTTAAAGCATTCAAGTTGCTAATGTTATTAGTTGCTGATACCTGCAAGCTCCTTCAAACATTACAGCCTAAGGTGGGGGCATTCGAACCATTGAAAGAGTTTATCCTAAGGATGATGATTTCTGAACCATTTGAGGGAAATTCCAAAATGGTTGCTTTTTGGGTGGATGTCAAGTATCGATTACATGCTTGGACTAACTCATATATAATCAGACTTCATTTGGTTACCCGATGTCTTTTGTAAAATGTAGTTTTAAAAATTGTGTTTGAGAGAATGGAGGTTTCTAATGGAGAAATCAATACTTAAAAGTTTTTGAAAACAATACAAAATGAAGTCCGTAAAAAATAGTTTTTCCAAAAGTATGACATACAAACAACAACCCAAAAATTACTTTGCCGTTTAAAAATAGAAAAAGCAAAATTAAGCCGTCTCAAACAAGGCCTCAGTGGAATAAAATTCAATTATGTTGTTGTGTATCAATTTTAAAAATGATATATTTTTTGCACTACAATAAAACACTCCATGTCTCTTATATTGTCAACTTATATTTTTGCGAAATAGTCTTATTATATGGAATCTTAAAGACTGTCATCCTTGATCATAATGTTAAGTTCTTAAGCCACTTTTGAAAGACATTTTGCTGTAAACTAGGAACTAAACTTTAATTTAGTTCAATAGCCCACCCACAAATTGATGGATAGATGGAGACGATCAATAGGAGTTTGGGCAGCCTATTATGTTGCTTCATGGGAAAGAAAATCTGACAATAGGATCTACTTCTAGATCAAGTCAAATTTTGTTTTAAGAAATCTATATATCAGGCCCAACTCAAAAAATTCAAGAAAGATATGCTTTTTAAGGCAGGATATTTTGTTTGGATTTGATTGAGATGCTTTCCTATATGACCATTTGGAAAGCTCAAACCAAAAGCTGATAATCCTTTTTGAATCAACAAGAAGATTAATGGAATTGCTTGTTAGGTTAATCTAGCTTCCAAGAGATTAAAATATAACTATTGTAATAGTCAGTATTTTGATTAAGGGAAATAGAGAGAAATAAGAGATAATTTTAGGAGAAAGAAATATGAAAGTTGGATTTGAAAGTCATAGAGTGATTTTTGTCAGGCGATCATGTTAGAACATTTGTTCGTCTAGTTGTATGTAACTATTATCCTATTTATGATTTAAATAATTTATTATTTTTAAGTTTTTTTGGATCAAATTTATATTTCCATTATCAAAAAATAAGAATAATTTTGCATTGACAAAACTTTCATCGCATAACTTTTTATATGTTATAGATATTGAGATTATAAATTTTTTTAGTATTTATTTAAGATTTTTTCACTGGGTGATTTTAAAAAGCTGTAATTTTTATCAATTCTTAAATTCATTTTGACATCTACAAATAGCGCTTTAATTCAATTAATGAATCAAAATGTTGTTATATATGATCTTTGGTAATTTGATTAATTTTTGCTCAATAGAGTTTTTTGTTATCTACCATTAGAACATTTTTGCACTTACTAAATTATGCTCAATAATACTTTATTTAGTGATATGCATTAAAAATGAATGCGGGTATGTGTTTTATCTGGTTGCTCTTATTGTTATAATATTATGATAATATTAATTTTTGTGTGAGAGAAAAAAATAAGTAAATACTAATTATTTACTGATGTTGGCTAAAGACTGATTGACGTATATGATGGTGGGTCGACAGAGTGTCAGTAAAATATGTGGTTTGGTGTTATCCTCTACTATTTCACGTGATACACTGATTGAAAGTTGTAAGGAGATGATTATTATGCCGATTGACAAAGAGTGACGACTTTGTTTATTGAGCCAATGATTTACTGATATTAATACTAAATTGAAAAAAACACTTCGATCTTAAATCAAGACTTTTTTACTTATTTAGTGTGGCTATCGAAATGCATGTTAACGTTATTGAGGCATTGTACTTAGTATAATACAAATTTATTATTACTACATGATGTACTATCATAGTATTATTTTACTGCTCATGCCACTGATTTTATTTTTATCGATATAAACACTGATACTGTTTGATACCTATTCATTATATTGATACTGAATAGACATATTGGGTAACATGCATACATAGTTAGAGGATTTTACTCTATTGATATAAGTTTGATAGTTCTTTACAAATAATGTAATTTTATCGCTTTATATGATTGAGTCATTGATTGATAACACTGATATGATGTCTGGTTTATTGATTTCTCCATCGTACTGGTTTACTGATTTTTGTACAATACTGTTTTAATGTTTACATATTTTATACTATTGTATATGAGCTTTATTGTTTTAGCACAAATTCATAATCATATAAATGTTAATGTTATGATTTGACTGTTGACATGCAAATTGCTTTTTTGTCGTGCATTGAGTTCAGTTGTAGGATTTATTTACTTGCTGCACTCTTGAGCTCATAATATATGATTAAATGATTTCGTATCTGAACAAGAGAGCAAGAGTGTGAGATTGACCATGATCCTTCAGGTTTATGTCTTTGTTATTTTAACTATTCTTTTGAATTATGGGCACGATATATATGTTATGAGTGTATAGATCATGAGTAGTGTATATATATATATATATATATGGAATAAATACATATATTGATATTTTGATCGATAGTTTTATTTTTGATGGTATTTATATTGATAGAAGAACTTATGTAGCTCAGACTCAGGAAACAAAGAGAGCACCACCAAATACATCAAAAATTAGTATACCAAAGACTGGCTGTAAATAACGCCCACTAAACAAAACTGCCCCGGTTGCCACATGCCAGCAAAACGGAACCAAAAACAGGCACATGGGCCATCCAAGGGGCCAGAAAACCATCACGATGGCCAGTCCAGCAGTGCTCCCTAATCATCATCGTCCCAGCCAAAATCCTTCCAGCAAAACAGTTCGGAACGCACGAACCACCAATTAATTCCAGAATAAAAAAATTCCAGCATATTTATGTTTGAGCAGGTCAACATTCTTCCAAGATTTAACTTTCCCTCTAATATTTGACTTAATACCATCAGCAACCGCCCAAGGGGATAGCCAAGCGTTAAAGAAACGTCTGTTGTTTCTCTCCCTTCAAATATGATAAACAATGCAGGCCATGATAGAGAAACAAAAGATTTTCTCTAAAGTCGAAGAAATAATTTTATTTCTTACTTCTATTTAGTGTTTGAGGTTTTGAGGATTACTCAAGTCACTTGTCTTGATAGAGAGATTTTTCCTCATGACTCGCCGACGTCAAGTAGTTTTAGTATATATTTATGATGATTATATGCAGTTGTAATTTATTTGTGACACCTAATAGCAATTGATTTCCATAGTGACGAGAAAAACTTGCATTCCTTTAGTGTGAGAGAGAGAGTTGTATATATATCAGTTGACTTTGAATGTACTTAGGCCAAGAAACGTCTGTTGTTTCTCTCCCTTCAAATATGATAAACAATGCAGGCCATGATAGAGAAACAAAAGATTTTCTCTAAAGTCGAAGAAATAATTTTATTTCTTACTTCTATTTAGTGTTTGAGGTTTTGAGGATTACTCAAGTCACTTGTCTTGATAAAGAGATTTTTCCTCATGACTCGCCGACGTCAAGTAGTTTTAGTATATATTTATGATGATTATATGCAGTTGTAATTTATTTGTGACACCTAATAGCAATTGATTTCCATAGTGACGAGAAAAACTTGCATTCCTTTAGTGTGAGAGAGAGAGTTGTATATATATCAGTTGACTTTGAATGTACTTAGGAGGACATACAATACATTTTTAAAAATGCAATGATTAATAAAAACAAATCTAAATGCTTATTAGGTTCCCTCTTCAAGTTAATTATTAGGCTTCTCATCATTAGTTTATCATATATATATATATATATATATATATATAAACGTCTTAGCTTTGTACGAAGCGATCCAGTACGAATCTAGATAAAAAAAGAGTGTGCATCATTTATAAGAGACACCAAGATTTTTACGTGGAAAACTCTGAAAAGGGAAATAATTATGGAGCCTAGCTGAGTTTGAATGAATCACTATTATTTGTAGTTGATTACAAATGAGGCACTTCATTGGAAAGAAGGCCATGCTTTATGTAACAAATATACATCAAATAGAGTGTGTTACATGGTGGAAATAGGAAGAATCACTGTTGACATGTTCGCTTGGTCGGAAGGGCTATAGTTGGTGGGCGACGAAGGTCAGATAGATTATAGTCGGTGGGAAATGTAAATCGGAAGGAGCGTAGTAAGCGAGTGTCAGAGGTCATAAAGACTGTTATCTGATGACGAAGGTTGGAAGGATTGTAGTCGATGGGACAAGTAAGTCAGCAGGATCATAGTCGGCAGGTGATGGAGGTCATAAAGACCGTTATTTGGAGACGGAGGTCGGAAGGACTGTAGTCGGTGGGCGACGTAAGTCGGAAGGACTATAGTCGGCAGGCGATGGAGGTCATAAAGATTGTTATATGATGACGGAGTTTGAGAGGACTATAGTCGGTGGGCGACATAAGTCGGAAGGATCATAGTCGACGGGCAACAGAGGTCATAAAGATCGTTTTCTGGTGAAGGAGGTCGGAGGGACGGCGTCAAGTAGAAGTACAACGATAGACATATAAGTCCAACATCAAATAGAAGTATAACGAATGTTTGATGACGGGCAGAAGTCCGACAACGGGTGGAAGTCTGATGGAATTTTGGTGACGGGTGGAAGTCTGGCATCCAGTGACACACTTATATTGTTAACTGAGAGGAGGCCTGATTATGATCAGATTGTCATCTTTCTTAGAAGAAGAAGTTGTAGGAAATGCATTAATGTGTAATATAGAAGATGTCACTTGAATCCATTAAGGATGTATGACCTATCCGAGGTTATTTGTCAAAGCATTGCTCAATGATGTTAACATATATGAAAGAGGTCAAGATAATCCACCAAGAATGTATGACCTATCCGAGGTTGTACCAGAGCCCTACTCGATAATGTTAACCTGTTTGGAAGAGGTCGAGAAAATTTACCAAACATGTATGACCTATCTGAGGTTGTATGTCAGAGCAATGCTCGATGATGTTAACCTATGTGGAAGAGGTCGAGAAAATCCAGCAAGGATGTATGACATATTTGAGGTTGTAACCCTTCTTGATAATGTTAACCTATGTGGAAGAGGTCGAGAGAATCCACCAAGAATTTATGACTTATTCGAGATTGTATGTAAAGGACTTGATCGATGACGTTAACATGTGTGGAAGAGGTAGAGATAATTTACTAAGGATGTATGACCTATTCGAGATTATATATCAGAGTCATTCTCGATGAGGTTAACCTATGTAGAAGAGGTCAAGAAAATCTATCTGTGGTTGTATGTCAGAGCCATGTTTGATGACGTTAACCTATGTGGAAGTGGTCAAGAGAATCCACTAAGGATGTATGATCTATCCGAGGTTATATGTCAGAGCCCTGCTCGATGATATTAACCTATGTGGAAGAGGTCGAGAGAATCAACCAACGATGTATGACATATCCGAGGTTGTATGTAGAGCCATGCTCGATGATGTTAACCTGTAAGAAAGAGGTCGAGAGAATCCACCAAAGATGTATGACCTATCCGAGGTTATATGTCAGAGCCCTGCTCGATGACGTTAACGTGTGAATCGAATCCCTCTGGGATCGATTTTTCCTTGATTGGGAGGGGGCGAACGTCGTGTGTATCCCAAATTAAAGGTGAAGAATGGTCTGTCTTTAGATCGTTACTGCCTTTTTGAGGTTAATATTAAGACATTGTCCAAAAAGTAGAAGTCCAACAGGGACTGTATATAGCTTATAACTGATTCGAAGCATCCTTGCATTTATAAGGATTTTTCTAAAATATCATTTTGATGTTGAAAGCATTGGAGGATCTTTTTTACTACAGTTGGAGTCAAAGTTGCCCCCCAGTCCGAATTTGATAGAAGTACGACGAATGTCTGGCGACGGGTAGAAGTCTGACGATGGAATTCCGATGACGGGTGGAAGTCTGACGTCCGAAGACAGCCGGAAGTCCAACATTGGATAGGAATCTCGTGACGGGTGGAAGTCTGGTGTCATATAAGAATCCAATGACAGGTGCAAGTCCGGCGGTGAGTAGAAGTCTGTCGATGGACAAAAGTCTGACGTCAGATAGATGTCCGGCGAAAGTCCGGCATAGGGTAGAAGTCCAACATCGGGTAGAAATTCGGCGATGAGCGGAGGTCCAGCGTAGGCTAGAAGTTTTACATAAGTCGGCTGCCGGGCAGAACTCTGGCATTAGATGGCATTCGGGTAGAACTCCGGCGTCGGTAGGCTGTTGGGTGAAAGTCCGGCGGTCCTCGTGATCGAGGACGAGTCTCTTTCTTGCTTCCTTCTTTTCTCTTCTTGCTTGGGCCTCCTTCACTCCCCTCTTGGGGTCCCCTTCTAATAGAAAAAGATGGATCTATTTATAGTTTTTTTAGAATGGAATGGCCAATAAATAGGAGGAATAACAAAGGTAAATTGGGAGTGGTTAATTTGAATGGACATTTGATGTTGAATCCCTTGATTATGGACCGTTTATTGGGCATTTAGATGTCTTAATGATATCATAATTCAATGTTCTTGGGCTTGTTGGATTCGTCTCATCGAGCCGCTCTATTCAACTATAAGCATGTAATGTTTGAAAACTATTTGGTAATCCAAATTATGGTTTGAACCTTCCGAATGCGCTTTGGGCCTTTGATTTGGACCAATTTGAGTTCGGATTGGGTCGAATTTGGTGTCGTTGGGTTCATATTTCCAAGACGTTTAGTTCGACTATAAGTTTACCAAAATCGGACTTCAGATAATCCGGAATTTAATTTTTGAAGTTTCCTTCTTGATTTTGCTTTGAGATTTGTGCCCGTAAAGATAATTTTTTGATGATATATCAATATTACCCATTAGAAATAAAAAGTAGGAAGCCTTGGCTACTCACCTAGGAAACTTATATCCCTGTATGTTCTTCTCCCCGTACTTACGCCATTCATATCCATCAAAATGTGGCACCGAGGTCAATATTGTCCATCGCTGAACTCTCCTCCTAGTTCATTACAGCAAGCAAACATATAAAGATAATTAATTCCTCTTACAAATCTTTCTAATTTATCACTGACTGAGGAGATTTTTTATGTATAAAACAAGTATTTTGTCTTGCAATTATTCAGAATTATCTATCAATAAAAAATAATATAAAGCAAAATATTAATAAACTTTTGAATATACCTTTTGCAAGGTTCAGTACAATTCATATTGTTTTCGATGGAGGAGGCATGATGGCTGGATGAGCTGATTTGGAGCTCGGAGAGGGCGGCGGTAACGCAGTGCAGAGCCTTATCCAGGAGCTGGATGGCCGTTGCCGCTGTGTTTGTTCTGGCCGGAGAGGACGAGAGGAGGGCGCGCAGCTGAGTCAGGTGCTCGTATCCTTTGCTGAGGTGGTCGATGGCGTCCGAAGTGTGAGTCCTTGGCAGTGCAGCCATTAATCACTAAAGGAAAGGTTGTGGCTGATGGTGTTAGCAAGAAGATGAAGACTTTATGGTCGTTTGGGTTAATGCTTTCATTGATTTATCGATCGATCGATCGATCGAGAGAGAGAGAGCTGAGTGGACTTGGGGTCTCGAGGAGTCTTCGCTCACCTATGTATTTAGAAGTAGTCTTTTATATTCATAAAATTAACATATACATATTATAACCTATAGTATATACATATACATTTACGCGTGTAGTGGGACAAAGGCTTGATGTTGTTGTATATAACCGCAAGACATATAAGATTATAGAGGTGGCTCCTGCAGGTTTAAAATTTAGTTCTGTTGCGGGCTAGAGTATATGCAGTGATATAGTTATAATTAATCCTATGTCTTAACATTATACAGATATTTAGCTCACACACAGAGAGCACAATATTTTTTAGGTGGAAAACCCTAGAAAGGGGAAAAATCATGGGGCCTGACCTAGTTGAAAATGACTCAACTAGAATTCAAGTAGATTACAGTGGGATGACTTGTCCTTGAGGACGATCATATAATTACAAATGCCAACTGTATGGTTGAAATTTAGTGACAAACAGGGATGAAAGTCTAGCGTCACTTGGTGGACTGGCAGAAGTTCGGTGCTACTTGAAAATTTAGGTCTCAGTTGGTAACATGTCGGTGGTTTGGCAGAACTTTAGTGTCGGGCGGTGGTCCGACGCAAGTCCGGCGTTCGATGGTGGTCCGATAGAACTCCGGGTGCAAGTGGTAGTCCGGTAGAACTCTGAGCGTCAGGTGGTGGTCCAGCGGAACTCCAAGTGTTAGATGGTGGTCTGGCAGAACTCTAGGGCTCAGGTGGTGATCTGATAGAAGTTTGGGCCTCAGGTGGTGGTCCGGTAGAAGTTCGGGCTTCAGGTGGTGGTGTGGCCAAAGTCCGGGCTTCAGGTGGTGGTCCAGCATAACTCCGGGCTTGACATGGTGATCAGGCAGAAGTCCGGAAAAAACCGTCGGTTTTTGGAGTTTTTCCTGTAGTGTCAGGTGATGGTCCTGTAGAAGTCAGGGCCTCAGTTGGTGGTCTGACAAAAGTCCAGGCCTGAGGTGGTGGTATGACAGAAGTTCGGGCCTCATGTGGTGGTCCGGCAGAAGTCCGGGCCTATAATGGTGGTCTGGCAGTAGTCTGGGCCTCCGGTCGTCAGGTATAAGTCCAGGCCTTAGGTGGTGGTCCGGTAGAAGTCCGAGCCTCAGGTGGTAGTCTGAGCCTCAGGTGGTAGTCTGAGCCTCAGGTGGTGGTTCGGTGGAAGTCCGGGCCTCAGGTGGTGGTCAAGCAGAAGTTTGGGCCTTAGGTGATGGTCTGGGGAAACTCTGTGTGGTGGTCGACGAGTTAAGGGGCAAGAGCCATCTTTGATATCTCTCTTGCTCTTTTGCTTGGGGTCCCCTTTTAAGAGAAAGGAGTGGTCTATTTATATATATTTTCTAGAGTGGTATGACCCATAAATAGGTGGAAGATGAATGGTAAATGGGGAGTGGTTTGGATGGACGGCCGACATTGAATCATTTGATCGTGGACATTTTGTTAGACATTTGAAGGTCTTAATGATGTCAAAATTCTATGATCTTAGGCTCGTTGGATTTGTTTATTCGAGCCGGTTCATTCGACTATAAGCATGTCACATTTAGAAACTGTTTGGTAAACTAAATTGCGGTTCAAACCTTCCAAAAACGCTTCGCGTTCTTACTTTGGACACATTTGAGCTCGGATTGAGTCGAATTTGGTGTCTTTGGGTTTGTATTTCCGAGACATTCAATTCGACTCTAAATTTGCTGAAATCAGAGTTCAAATGATCCCAAATTTAATTTTGGAAGTTTCCGACTTAATTTTTCCTCTTGATTCGTGCCCGATCAAGATAAATTTTTGAGGATGTATCAAGTTCCTACCACGTAGCACTTTATCTCAACTAGGAATCCTCTATAAAATTTAATTCCCATATGTGGGTAGTTGTAATACTAATATATTATATAAGTAATAACTCAAATTCTCAACTATCAAGATACTATCCGCTTTAGCTTATACTTTCATAATTTTGTCCCCTTAGAGTAACATCTCAAGTAGAGCTGTCAACATTTGACCCGACCCGAACCCGACCAAAAAATTTTGGGTTTGGGTCAACACGAACCGGTTAGGGTTCGGGTTCGAGATTTCGACCCGTTTGTAAAACAGGTCGGGTTCGGGTTGACCCGACGGGTTGCCGGGTCGACTCGAAAACCTGTTTAATTTAAAAAAATTCAGATTTCCCACCCACGCACGCTGCCCGCTGCCCGCTATGCCCACGAGGCCACGACGACACGCGGCCACGCCCCGCCCGCGCACGCCATCCGCAAATACACTCAATATCAGGGGTTTAAGTAAGCCAAGCCTGCTCGAGCTCGACTCATTAACGGGCTCGCTAGCCCAACTTAACGAGCCATGAGCACGTTTATCAAATGAGCTCAAACTCGAGCTTAATGAGGCTCGACTTGTGAGCTCTCAAGCTTTCTTTATTAAGTAAATAATCAAGAATAAAAATAATCTTATTTATTAATTTATGTATATAAAAAAGTAAATTCACTCTTTTTATGAGATTATCTGTATTTAAAAGTTTTGAAATGTAGTATTAAAAAAAAAAAAAAAAAAAAATTTTAAGGAGGATTAAAAAAAAAAAAAAACTTTAATGCAGTAATTATATATATCTTGCTGCTTTTCGACCAAAAGATTTTTTTTCCCTAAAAAATGTTCCAATTGCAGCACTTCTCCTAAAAAAATGTAAAAAAGCTTGTCCACGTCATATCTGCACCTGCTGCTGCACTTTTTTTTTTTTGGACATTACTGCTGCACTTCTTCAACGCATCCATGTTCGCTTGTCTCCGACAGAAAAATTATTAGGTGCGGAGTGTGCATTGTCCGCACAAGCACTAGGTATCCAGCGGTACCGAGTGCCGGTACCTAGCTGAATATAGTACATGTGCGGACGGTTCTACCCGTCCGCACTCCACACCTAATAATCTCTCGTCTCGACGGGAGTGTCACTAAATTTTTTTTTTTTTTTATTTTTTTTTCTTCTCCTCCAATGGGCTCATCACCGGCAAGCCGATTCACTTGTTCGCTTGTTCTCCCTTTGTGCTTTCTTAGTGGACTCCCATGAGCTTGAGTTGAGCTTTCGAGCCGAGGTGTTAAACGACGAGTCATGCTCGAGTACGTTTTTTGGGCTCGGTTCGAGCTCGAGCCAGTATTCAGATTGATGAGCCGAGTTGATAAGGCCACTACTAGACTCTACTCCACTTCTTTACACCCCTGCTCAATATTCTTTATCTAAGCTTGAGACTAATATTGATAGTTTTAAAATATATTTGGTTGGAGTCATTATTTGTATAAAAAAATAAATTATAAAATAGGAAAACATACAATTGAAAGGGAATTATTTTTCTTATTTGGTTGAGTGTATACATGATAAAGTAAAATCACTGTATTATAAATAGTTAGAGGCCAATTTTCAAATTGATAAATTGTGACCAAGATTTATGCTGATTTTAAGTAGGAATTATACTAAATCAAAGATGGGAAATGACTTCGATAAAGATGGGAAGGCTCTGGGCTGCCACATCGTTATCGGAAGCTCTATCGGCATTCGGATTCCGAGGAGGCTTTGGCACCTTAAAAGCTGTGGAAAACACTGAAGGAGGAGAAGAGGAAAATGAAGAGGAGAAAACTTGAATGGAGCGAAATTTTTTTCAATCCTCAAAGCTTCTGTGGCTTCTATCTGATGTGAAGCCACGACAAAATGGAGAAGAAATGACAATGGTTCCCTCGCCCGCGTCTCGTGAACTCCTTTTTCACTCGAATTGAGCGGCTTTATTTTACCCATAAAATAAATTTAGACGGAGAGTTTCAAATACTTTAGAATTTTATTTTACTTTACTCCTTGTCAAATCAAATGCGTAAAAAGAAAAAATGCACGTATTTGATTTACATTACACTAAGATTATTGCCAACCAAATAGCCCCTTAATCATTCTACCTGTAAGGTAGGTGGTGGTGATGACCAGTGATTGCGGTTTATTGATGTGGCAATGAAGGCAAAGGGGCTATGGTGAATCGAAGATAGCATTGATGTGTTGCTAGCGACTATAGCAATTAACAATAACTTTTGAAATCAATCAAAAAGATCAATTTTGAAATATGAAAAAAAAAAGAGTTCAAATTCTCAAAATCTTAATTAAAATTTTCTTTTTATCAAGCAACTATATATTTAAAATATCTGCTTTGAAAAAGTTACATCCAAAATCTTCCAAACCAAACAGTCCATATAAACTAGCATCACAAATTCAAATGAAAGTAAAAGTTGCAATTCTTCTATCATTGAACTCATCATTTAAGGGCTTTTTTGTGGATTTACCAAACTATACCTAAATTGACCTAATCAGAAGGCCAATGTTTTATGTGACCAAACCTTCTAAGGTGAATGGCGAGGCGAGACAGCGACAGACGATATCATTCCATGCCATAAAGCATTACAGGTCTTACAATCATCCTATCCCTTAAGTTTGAGGGGTACATTTCTATAACAAAATAAAATGGAGAAAAACTTAGAAAGATACCACATAATCGCAGACAAGACGACAACCCAATACACCAAGAAGAAGAGGAGAACAACGATAGACAGCTATAGCATAACGAAGAGGCGAATGGCGACGCGAACCATGAGTGACGCCATAGGCAAACTGGAGTAGTGAGCGGGAGCAATGGAAATAATACGAGGAAAGGGAGATAATAGGAGCAGACGAAATGCAAATGACTAGAAATAGGGCTTCCTCCAATGGAATTTCCGGCGGCATTTCTACCAAAAAATTTTCCCGAGGAAATGGTACTAGAAATAAATTGTCAGGTTCAAGTAATCCGATGGATATTCTGCCGACAGTTCCGCTAGAAAGTTTTCGTTGCAACATCAAAGTGGGGAGAGATGGTGGCAATTTAAATATATATAAAAATGCTATTTAGTGCCTAGCACTATAGTGCCAAAATGGCCCAACACTACGGTGCTGCCAACATCACTATGCCACATGCAAAATAACATTGTGCCACAATGCATCCAACTGTGCCGCCACACAAAATTAATTTCCAAAATTCCAGGAAGATCAACACTGAGGTGCTATGCTACCCAGTGTTGCGCGCAGCGCTCCACCTCAAAAATCTTAAAATTATCAAAATTTTCATTTTCAAAATAATTTTTAGATTTTTACATGTTGTATGTTACAAATAATAGATATGATGGATGATTTATATGATAGAAGATAGATATAACTGATGAGAATGATTGACTAATTAAGTGTGTAAGAAATATGATTGATATGTAGTTGGACTAATAGGGTATTAACATGAAAATATGATATATGATGCCTATGTTAAGGCTGGTTCCTTTGAACATGTATATAATAAAGCTTAATATAATAAATATAAAGGCATTTGATATATATGAATTTCCTAACTTGTAATATATATTATTCTTATTGATTGCTACATGTTCTTATATTTATAAGTTAGATTGCCTTGAATTGAATGCTTATATGCATTTTACTATATTTTATGCATTGACTTAAGTTGTACATATTGATTGCTTTCTAAGCTATATGCTCATTCTGTGATTTTTACGTGCTTTCAGGTGAGGGTAAGGAGCAGGTAGACTGAGGTGGATCTGGGTTACAGCTTTAGGTTTCTATTTATGTTTTTCCTTTTGTAATCATGATGCATTATTTTAAGATGGATTATTCTGGTTGATCATTATGATTATTTTATATGTTATTTTGAGATATAGTGTAAATATTTAATGAAAATAAATGTAATTATATTTTTCATTTTTTATATTATATGGATAAAACTACTATGCTCTGGTAGAAAAAAAAATGCAATTCTTTTAATTTAGATTATGGGGTGTTACATTATACCCCATGTACTCATTTTATTTCATAGTTTTTATCACAAGATTTAAAAATAATGCATGTTCCTGTTTCTTGTATATTCTTCTCAATAACTTCCCACCCTATTTTATGACATTTTATTTGTTTTCTAATATTCTTTAGCGTCAAGCATAAATACATTAAAATAGTTACATATATTATTGAGTGAAGTGTCACAGTTTAGGGTAAAGTTGAAATAATCATTAATTTGGAGGCTTTTTTATTCAACCATCAAAGTGCTACCCTATCTAATTTTTCTAATTCATTTATCTTGAATATGACCTGATTAACTTTAATGCTTCAGGATCTATTTTTTTTTTTTTTAAATTATCTTTTTTATCTCTTAATTAAGCTACAAAAGCCTCTAACACTTCAATAGTATAAATGAGTCAAGTGAAAGCAATTATAAATCATACACATCAAAATATTTTTATATTTCTTCATCAAAATTAAATTTACAATAGCCAGGAGATCAAATAATATATTAGTCTACCCTTCTATACTTATGACTATAAAAGAACTAAACTTAACATACAAAAAAGAAAACTTAAATCCTGATCTATCTCACTCCACTGAATCTTGCCCCTTTCTAAAAAATATTTAAAATTCACAAAGTGAAATTAGAAATTAGTATGTTATTAGAACTTACAACTATAATCAATATAAGATAATGAAAATAATATCCATTTAGTCATTTAATGCAGATCATTATAATCATCTAGCAATACAAATGAGTAACATTTAATATGAATAGTGAAAATCAAAGTGAGCAATGTAACTCATAATCAATGATTGATCAATGGTAATATAAGGGATTAGTATGTTCTATCATTTCATATATTTATATCAGTTACATGACAATATACGTGTATATCAATGTACCTGTCAATCAACCACCGCTCTACAGTTATTGGTTGCATGTTAAAAAATATCAATTAATGAACTTATATCACATTCTCTATCAAATACAATGTATCATGCATATCATATATTATATGTATATCATATGTTATTGTATCAATCTAATCAGTCTTATCTATCATATCATATATTTGTATCAGTCATAAGCTATATTATATGCATATCATATTATACTATGTCACTTATCTAATCCATAAGGTATACTCATACCATATGCATATGCAAGCAGGATAGGACAACTGGCTACCTGTGGTATTTTTTCTTATATTAAGACCTGTAGACCAATTAACACTACATGCATTAATCTTAATCATGTTTATAAGAATCAGTCTCAGATCATAAGCTATAAGTCAGGTGGATTTCGTGTAAGAAGTCATCAGTTTCTACTCGTTGGCGTATCATTTCATATCAGTCAATCTTCATATATCTCCCTTTTCATATCACTTAGGATTGTGCCACAAACTTTATTTAAAAGAAAGCTTGTCTGCTCACCAGCTTGTACATGGTAATATGTCTTCAACTAACCCGAATCAATCAATCATTCTAGCTAGCATTTCTTACTTTTACACACACATTTCATATCATATATAATATAATACCAACATCATAAGCGCATCATATTCAACGATCATAATATGCAAATCTATTCAATATACTAATAGTATATACGTAGTATGCCAAAAATATATATTTGACTTAATGAATAATAAATTAGTGTATTTCATATTTTGCATGCCTAAATTTAATATGTAGACTCTGATAATTTTATACTCATTTCAATTAAAATAACATATATGCAAAACCTACTGATGAAATTTTAATATGAACTTAACAAAATATTTAGGGTGACGATATCCATCACATATTGAAAGTTATATGATAAAAGGTTACTAAAATGATATTATATTTTTATCAGATATAGGAGCGACAAAAATACTAACCCGATCCTTACTTTCTCTCTGCTCTCTCCATCTTCTATTCTCCTTTCTGTCATCCTCTCTCCTGACCAAGCAAAGGAAATGGGGTGAAATGGCTTAAGTGATGGTTTTAGTAAAATGGTATTTGATATTTTTATTAAAAAAATAAATTTTCTAACCTCAAGAGCTTAGCGCCACAACACTCCTTTAGCCAAATTTTAGGAATTTCGGTGAAATTAAATTTGAGATTATAACATTAAAAAAAATTGGTCATTGCTATCGTTCATAACACATTTTTCAATGCCACTATAGTAAATCTCACGACCTTAAAATTTTAGTGTAAATATCTAACACAAAATTCATTAGCGACATTAGATAATATATTCTCAAATGCAGGAATTAATACTTTATGCTAATTTTAAATAAAGTTAAATTTATATTTATTTGCAAATATTTATAAATCTCTATTAGCAAGTTCAAAGAGAATTCGCAACTACTCCTACTATATGCTTCAACCGCTACTCATTCAATATACAATTATTTCCATCAAATGTAACTGATGTTAAAAACTATCAACCCTCCAAAAAAACACCCACACAATATCAATAATTAGCAAATCAGACAAACAACCTTTTGCAATTTGTACTCATTTGTTCATTTATCTTATAACATTAAGTATCACCAAATGAAGAGATTATTTGTGTTCATCATACAGAGGCAAATCAGAATGCATCCGTCGTTTGGTACACAGCGGTGCGCATAGCACCAATACACAATAAAAAGTGACATGGCTAGCTCGTCTTGTTTCACCCCCACACCGAATAATTTCACCACCAAATCACTTATGCAAAACATCACCAAATGACACATCAACACTTCGCTTTCTGCTGTCAAATAATCAGCTATTGGGACGTGCGGGGCAGCTCAGTGGTTGAGCTCAGGTAATGTCTCTCGCCGGCTCCCGTTCAATCCCTAAACGACCCAAAAAAGAGAAAACATCTATTAAAAGCTTACATAATCGAGCTGAGGACAGAAGGTCGACGTCTGTGAATGACGTTAGCCTTCTGTACTGTAAATAATATCTTGACTTGGAAATAATTGCTTTTAACAAGAAACTTGAGGCATATGCAGACCTTGAGAGTCAATACTTGATAGGTGGAGCATTAATGAGATGCCAGCTGGTAAAACAACGAGAAAGCTAGCATTCTTCGTCGTTTCGAACAAGTTTCCCTTCATGATTTAATGGAAGATGGCTACCATGCACTCAGATCGAGTCTACGGGTAGAATTTTATTTGATTTCATACTAAGCTACATAATTACATGTCAAAATATTTATGATAGTAAAAAGATAAATAATTTATTATTTTAGTATTTGTATGGAGATTTAAAATATATATAGATAAGAGATCTAGGATTATAAGAATTATAGGAGACACTAGTGTTTGTTTGAGTGGAGTTTTGAGATTTTTAGACTCATTGAGCTCTCTTAGATTTCAAGCTGAGTCTAAGCTCTAAGCTCTCCTTCATGTAGAGAGTGTGAGTATATTTATAGATTGTTTAGAGTGAAATGCTAATAAATATGGAGAAATTTGAAATGCTCCATTGGACAACTTGCATGGATTTGCTTGATCATATAGTGTTCCTTTGGCATTTAAGTATATTAATGTTGTTGGAGTTATGTGATTTAAGACTCATTGGATTTGTCTCATCAAGCCGCTCGATTTGACTATAAATATGAAATATTTGAAAATTATTTTGTTATTCAGCTAATATCTTGAATTTTTCAATTATCCTTCAAGTGTTTGATCTGAACTCATTCGAAAGGTTGGACCACTTTTAGTATAGCTGGATTTGTCTCATTGAAACTTTTTGTTCGACTATAAGTTTGCTGAAATCAATATTTGAATTTAATTTTGATAGTTCCCAAATTTAAATATGCAACAAGATCCGTGCTCCGTCAAAATGATTTCCAAAGTTGCATCAATAATTTTTTTTTGTAATTTAAACAAAATAATAATGTTATTTGTGAATGTTGAAGGCCATGCTCAAAATTTCATATATATTGAAAGATGATATAATTAATTAGAGCCCAAAATGAGGAGAAATTATGCTTTGATAAAAACAAAATAGAAGAAAGTAAACATTTCTAAGTTTAAGTCAAAAGTATTCAATAAATAATATAATAAATAACATGCGTAGAGAAAAAATTGCTGCATAAAACCATTGGCTCTGTGACTATCAAGAGGGCAGCAGCTGAATGTTGTTATTACGTCAGTTCTTATGCATAACTTTCTTCGTGTAAAACAAATTCATGCAGAAAAAGTAAAATAATAGAGACGAGCATTTCCCTTTCATGATAGTTGCGGAAGGAACAATTGAACATCCAGTTGTAGGCAAAAACGTGCTTATACCGAGGTGTACCGAGTTTTATGTGCTTCTGCGAAGGAAAAAACTCGGTACACCTCGGTATAAGCACGTTTTTGCTTACAACCGGATGTTTCATGCATTCGGTCAACCGGACCAAATAAAATTCGGGCTACCACTCCCATCTAATCCGTTGATCGAATTTTATTAGATTTCATATTAGATAGCTCCAAATCCTTTAGACTTTGGAGAGAGAGAGAGGAGGCTAGAGGATAAAGCGTAAGGATACAATAATTTATTTGTTTTGATATTTCTACTTTCGAACAATAAAGTCACAGTGCTTCTCTCATATTCTCTCCTTCTTTGTCTTTCTTAGTTTTCTACTTTTAATAATCAATCTTTTAAATAAGATTCAGATATTATTCGCATGCAAAATTGTGTTATGGCAATGCAGCCAACCTTAATACGGTTTAATGGTTTCAGCAAGTGGTGTATCCACTAACGACTCAATCATGTTTTCTGCACATGACCATTAATCCTTACCATAGGATTAGGGGTGTCAATTTGGGTTGACGGGTCGAGTTCGAGTCGAACCCGAGTTGACCCTGTTCTAAACGGGTCAACCAGAACCAGATCCCTTTTTGCAAACGGGTCGGCCATCTCAACCCGGACCCGACCCGTACGGGTTGCCGGGTTGACACGACCCGACCCGATTTTACCGGATTTGGCCGGCGGCGAAGCACCGGCAGCGGCGGCCCAGCTGCAGAGGCGACAGCGGGGAAGGCCGACCAGGCCAACCGCGAAGCCCTAAGCGACGCGAAGGCAGGTGGACTAGGTGCAGCAGGAAGTCAGTCGCGAATGCCTATGCGGCGCAGCCTGAACGGCCGAACCCGAAGCGACAAGCAGGCCCAGCGGCAGCGGTAGCGGGCACACGTCGTGACTCGTGAATGGCGAAGCGACGTGACTTGACGCGTCGCGCAACACGGGCAGCAGGGTAGTCGAAGCGGGCAATGACCATTTCCGGGTCAATTTCGGGTTCCCGGGTCAACCCAAACCAGACCCGATTTTTGAAACTAGTCGGTTTATTGAATCCGAACCCGACCCGTTTCACAAATGGGTCGATCCGAACTCGGATTTTTTCAGGTCGGATTCGGGTTGGGTTTCGAGTCAGGTCAAAAATTGACACCCCTACATAGAATTAAAAAAAAAAAACACATGGTAATATTACCATATAACACAATATATATATATATAATCTCATATGGGATGTTAATTAAGGTTACGTTTGAGACAGTTTTTTTACTGATTTCTACAACAACTTTTTATTAGAATTTTTTTTTTAAAGCAGCAAGAAATAGTGGTAAAAACTGCTGCAAATGAAGCCTAAATCTAAAGTAAATTTTTTTCTAAAAAAAAAATTTACGTGTAATAGAAAAGCAGATTGTTTAGCAATATTTTCAGAATAATCATACCCCTCTCTAACAATTGCGATGCCTCTTTTAATCCGAATATAAAATTTCATTATTTGGATAGCCATGAGAAAGAATATTCTAATAATTTTGTTCTTAATGGTAGCAGCACGGTTGATGACTCGTGGAAAAGAGCTGCTACTAAGAGCATCTACAACCGAACGTCAAACGAGCGTATGACGTCGTTCGGTCGTTCCAGCTGAACGCCAAATCTTCTGCCATTTACTTGCTGGTGAACAGTGTGACGCCAATATTGGCGTTGCACTGCTCACCTACGCTATTTTGCTCTCTCAACCGGAAAAATGCGCGAAAAGGAGAAGGATCGTTACCTTCGCAGAAGCACATAAAATGGTGTTCGATTGGAGCAGCACCACGGCATTTTGAAGTTTAACTGTATTTTGCCGTGAAAAAAGGAGTTTTCCGTTGGAGATGCCCTAAGAAAGAAAAAGCCAGGGGACGGGTTATAGGTTATTTAATTATTTTATTATTAAACTTAAGAGTTTGTTTATTTCTTAAAAGCTAGGCCAATTAGGTAAAGTTATTAACGTACTAATTAGTTCTTATATTTTGACAATCCACATGAATCGAAATTTTTATAAAATTTAATTTACAACTCAAATGCGATCTAATAAAAGAACATTTCTTGAAAATTTGAAGCATCTGGATTTGTTTATGATTAATTTAATTTATTTATTCATGAATCTTTAAAATTAACTAAAGTTTATTTAATTTATTGGTATACAAATGTTTTTTTTTCCCTCTAATTTTAATGTTCATTATAAGTTCAATGAGCATTACTTTGATTTTTTTAGAAATTTTCTTGATTAGTTAGTTATGAATTTTTAAATTTTAAGGTTAATTAGGGGATTTTTATTATATTATAATATGGGTTTCCATATGAACCCTATGAATGAATTCTAAAGTTCATGTAATTTAAACCACAAATCTATGATGGCTTATAGAATAATCTCTAAGGATTTGAACTCGATTAGAGTTGTACTTAAGTTTTATTTGGGACAACTTTCTTACTGCTTTCTAAAGTAATTTTTTTTTATAAAAAAGTTCTTAAACTATAGATTTTTATACTAGAAAGCTGTTTTAGAAAGCAGTAAAAAAGTTGTCCCAAATAAAGTCTTAATATTTGAAAAACTAGGAAAATTTATGGGCCCAGGCACGACGACATGCAGGTCCGGGTGCAGACTTGAGCGATGGAGGGCTCGCTGCGGAGTGCTGGCGTGAGTGTGCGACGGCGGGATCGCTATTGAATTTGGATGAGATGAATGTTGTGAATCAAGTAATGCAGGAATATTGAGTCTAAGATTTCATTTGGGATAACATTCTTATTGTTTTTTCCTTTCAGATCACAACCACATTTTTTATTTGGACATTACGTATTCACTTGCTTTTAAGAAATTTTTATACTTGGAAGCGACTTTCGATAACAGCTTTCAAAAAAATTATTTTCTCCACATTCATTTTAAAAAATCATATTAATTACAACTTGCTGCATGCAGCTGTTCCAAACGGACCCTAAGGCTGCATTGGGGACAGCTTTTGACTAGTATTTTTTTGCTTTTCAAGAAGCTCTTGTTATAAAAAGTTGTTTTGGAAAACTATCTAAAAAAAGTTTTAGTACAAAATTATTTTAAAAGTAGCAAAAAAAAAAAAAAAAAAAATCAAAAAGAATCTTTTTATGTTTTGTTTTTGTTTTTGGTTTGTAGTTTTTATTTTATTTTTATATTTTGATATGAGATAAAATTATGCTTAGTATCTTAAACATATATAATTTTCTTATGAACTATAAAGAAAGTCAATGTAGGCATCGATGGTGGTGGCGGTGAGCAACGGGTGGTCGTGTCAGATAGTGACCGGTGGCTAAGAGTTCATATTTTGATATTATCGATAACCACTAAACATTATTTTGAATATTTTTAAAATATATTGATTTATTTTTCAAAATAAAAAGATAAATATGTAACGCTTGTGGTGTGCCAAAATAATGATGACGGTGTTGCAAAAGAAGGTGTTTAATATTTTAACATTGTTTGAAGTTATAGCATGCACAAAGCTAGAAGAGTGTTGTTAAAAAACACTAAAACTTTTGTGGAAAATCTAGAAAATGGAATAAATTATGGGACCTAACTCAATTGAAATGATTTATCTAGTATTTATCATTGATTACAAATAGTTCCATTCCACGTGATTGTGATTGAAGAAGGTGTTGATATAATATAGTAAACTTATAATATATAAAATATGTTTTATGGTGAAAGTTGGACGATCCCTCTGGCTTGGGACATATCTTTAAGAGATCATTTATTATTTATTTGATTATACTCTTTTGAAGAGGGGAGACTAGAGACCAATCATTCTAGCATACATTTTGATGCTAGTGTCAAAGTTTGTGCATCGACCTTTTTGGATGGCATGGACAAACTTTGTTGACAATGATAGGTGATGAAGTCATCGTGTTTTGATGTGATGTGTCCGAGCAACAATGCTCATAAGATTGCAGTCGAGGGATGACGGTTGAATGAGTAGTTGGAGGTCCATAGTTGGGCAACTTGTTTGAGGGTCGTAGTCATGCTATAGTGGCTAGAGAATCAAAGTGTTAGAAAATGGTGGTTGAAAGTGTACCGATCCAATTTTTAAAAACAAATTTTAAATGAAGAATCTGAATTTTTGTTTGAACTAGAGTGTTGCTGCATTAACTTGTGAGCAATCCAAAATTAAAGATCCATTCCTTAGAATTTTGATGATTAGTAACATTAAGAACACAATTACTTTCAAAATTTTCTCGAATGATTGCAACATCACTTTTAGCTTGAGATTTATCTTTAGAAATCTTTTTGGGAAAAATGGATCAGTTTTATTATATTGCTAACACTTAATACTTTTATAGTCTTTCTTAGAGGCTTACTTAATTCTACTTTTAGACTTCCATTTCTTAGAACTATTTCCTCTTTTTTAAGATCTACCTTGAACATTTAACCCTTCTCTATAATGGTGTTTTAGAGAAGTCTTCATATCCAACACCTTAGAAGAAATACCAGTTTGGACTTCATCAAATGTTAATAATAGTTTCTCTCCCATATTTCAAAGTTTCTTTGAAATTCTTTAAATATTTTGATAAAGAATCTAAAAGAAAAATAGCTTTATCTTCACCTCTATCTAAACCTCAAGGCTTTCAAGATCTAGGATAAGCTTACTGAATTCATTTAAATTATCATCAATGGATTTTACACAATCCATTCTATAGCCAAAAAAAATTTCTTTCAAATAAATTCTATTGGGAAGAGTTTGATAATGAGAAGCAAACCGACTTCATCAAAAATGACATGTCTGGAGACAATGGTGCGGTTTGTTAGAGGATTGAAGCATATATAGCCTTTTTGCGAGGTAGCATATCCAATGAAGATACAAGCGACTGAACGTGGGGCAAGCTTATGGGAGGCATAAGGACGGAGCCAAGGGTAGCATCGACAACCAAATTTTCGTAGATGTAGGTAATGTGGTGGTGTTTTGTAAAGTAGCTGGTAGGGTGATACGGAAAGAGTTGTCGGTGATGGTAAACGATTGATTAAATATACATCAGTGAGTATAGCATCAATCCAAAAAGAGGCAGAAAGATTTGAGTCAAGTAGAAGCGTGCGAACAGTGTCAAGAAGATGACGGTGTTTGCGTTCCGCAATGCCATTTTGTTGAGGCGTTTGAGGACAAGTATATTGATGAGATATACCATTTTTGGAGAGAAAGATTTGTAAATTTTTGTTCAAGAATTCTCCACCAACATCGGTCCGAAGAGTGCGTATTGGATGATTTAAATGTTTCTCAATACAATTTTTAAAGTTAATTATGGTTGAGGTGAATTCATATTTTAATTTTAAAGGATAAAGCCATGTATAGCGCGAAAAGTCATCAATTAAAAGCAAGTAATATCGAACACCAAAACGAGAAATAATTGGAGAAGGACCCCAAACATCGGCATGTATTAATTCTAGTGGAAAGCTGGATACATGAGTAGAGGTGCTAAAAGGAAGCTTGTGGCTCTTAGCAAGAGCACAAGCATTACAAAAAGTAGACTTAGAAGAAAACTTTGCAGAAGGAATATATTTAGAAATAGCTGCTAAGGTGGCTGAATTTGGATGACCCAGCCGTTGGTGCCAAAGATGTGAAGAAGAGGTGGAGACGGTTGCAGTACCGACAGTGATGGGAAAGATCGTGGAAGGAGAACAAAGGGGATAGAGACCATTATGGCATGGGTCGTGGAGAATGATGCAGTTGGTCTTCAAGTCCTTGACACAAAAACCAGATTTGTTAAATGAAACAAAACAGTCATTGTCTTTAGTTAATTGAGATATGGAAATGAGTTTATGAGTAAGATTTGGTAGATGGAGAAGAGGAGTAAGAGAAAGCTTACAAAGCGGTGTAGGAAGTAAACCTTTATCGATCTGAAGTATGGGAAGAGAATTTCCATTGCCAACGAGTACTTGATCGTTACCAGTGTAGAGCGACGGTTGCTAAAGGGAGTGAGCGTCCGGTGTAAGATGAGTCGTAGCTCCAGTGTCCAAATACCAAGGTGATGTATTTGTATCAGCTAGAAATGCGGTATTAGCATTAGAAGAGGTAGAGGAATATTGTAAGTTGGTTCGATGCCAGCAGCGAAGAGCTGAATGACCTCGCTTCCCACAAATTTGACAATCTCCGGCGAACTTGGATGAAGCAATCTATGGTCTCAAACAAGCACCAAGGAAAAGGTTTGCAACATTGTTAGCTTTTCTTCTTTCCAGAGATTTTAAAATCAGCTTTGCCGATCCTTCGTTCTTCATTTATGAACACAATCAGATAACCGCTTATTTACTGATTTACGTTGACGATATTTTGCTTTGTGGAAATAATTCACCCTTTATATCTAACTTGCTACAGCAACTTCAGCAAAAATTTCAGATTCAGAACCTTGGTGAACTATATATATTTCTTGGCATTGACTTTACTAGAACATCTGATGGCTATTATTTATCTAAACGCAGCTATGTAGATCATCTTTTGTCAACTGTTGCCATGTTAAATTGTAAATCACTGGCAACGCCATTACCTACAAAATGGCCATCTTCACTAGAACTTCAGATTCCTTACAGCCAACCAGCCTTTTACCGCCAAATTGCTGGTTCATTACAATATTTAACCAACACAAGACCTGATCTTGCCTTCGCAGTTAACAAGTTATGCCAATTTATGCATTAACCACTGCTTTGCCATTTTCAGCTTTTAAAACGCATTCTCCGCTACCTCAAAGGCACCATATCTCTTGGTCTATTTCTACCTAAAGCCGATCTTACTCTATCAGCTTATGCCGACTCAGATTGGGCCGACGACATCACCGATCGCAAATCAACTACAGGTTATTGCGTATTTCTTGGTTCCGCACTTCTTTCGTGGTCAGTTAAGAAGCAATCCACCGTGGCTCGCTCATCTACTGAAGCAGAATATCGATCTCTTGCGGCTGCAGCTGTCGACATTATTTGGCTTCGTCGCCTATGTGCTGATTTCTCCATCAATCTGTCATCTACCCCACTCTACTGCGATAAGATTTCAGCATTATCCTTAGCTTCAAATCCTATTTTTCATGCGCGAACCAATCACATTGAAATAGACCATCACTTCATTTGAGACTGTGTTCAAGATCGCAAAATTGCTGTTCATCATGTCTCCACTGTGGATCAGCTGGCTGATGTGTTCACGAAGTCCTTACACACTCAACGCTTAAATCTCTTACGTTCCAAACTGATGGTTCTCCCCCCAATCAGTTTGAGGGGGACTGATAATGAGAATCAAACCGACTTCATCATTAAGGCAAACAATACTCTGCTCCATCACTCTGAGTCATCTGCTGAGGCTGCTGAGCAAGCCGAATACTCAGAAACACTTTTCAGCTTTATGTAACCATCTTTGGGTAGTTTAGTAATTCCAAAACTAAGTAGCCTTAGATAAATAGACATGCTTTGTACTTACTATTCATGCACATGAAATGAATGTTTCTCTTTACTTATTCTGTTATAGTTTCTCTTCTCTACTTGTGCATCAGTTGTTACAGCAATAGTTCATCGGAAAGATGACTGTCTTCAGAGTTTTCTGTTTATACAATTCTTCCAATTTTCTTCACAATTTAGATAAAGTTTTTACATGAGATACCTTTCTCAAAATATGATGTACTAAGCATAAGATGGTAGAACTAAAGACCTTTTTTTATATAATAAATTTTCTTGATTAGACATTGATATATGCAATTCTGATTAAGGTAACAAAGCCTTTTCAACCCCTTGTTGAATTAAGATTGCTTCAAGTTTCATTTCCCATTTCATTTCCCATCAATTGAAATGATTATTTCCATTTAATTTTTTAATATCAAACTTTGTTGAAGACGTTTTACAAATAGTTTTTTAAAACAAATAGCTCTAATACTACAGTGTTGTGTATGGAAGAAATAAATTTAACCACCCAACCTATTGACAATTGAGCTTATATGAAATTTCAGCATATAGTATAGTGTTGCAGAGGAACAAACTCATACAACACAAACCAGGCTTCCAATAGATAATTACGTATGATTGTCTTTCTCGAAGAAGAAGACCAAGCAAGAGAGAAACAAGATGGGTTCACCTTCTTTTCACACTAAAAAATCTATCGATTTCAACTCTCTATTTATTTTCTTTTGCAGAAGAAAACCTGCACCACAAGTCATTCCCCCTTTCTTGCAAAACTCTCTCTCTCACGCACCCAAAAAATAAAGAACTGAAAGCCCCAACCTTTGATAGCTCCCGCTCCACTTTAAGCAAAAAATAGAAAATAATTCAAATCAGAGTTAGGATGCCATCATTAGTATAAATAATAACCAATAAATAGAATAGGGTTAGTTTAGCCAAAAGAAAAAAAATTATGTAATGAATAAATAGCTAATAAAACAAGAAAAAAAGCAAATTCATTAATTAAATTAATTTACTAAATAATTAATTTAATTAAAGCTATTTTATTTTGAATCACCTATATCAAAGTCTAATGGTTGTCTTTGTAAGATCTCAATTTTCTCCTCAACGGGTGGAAAAACTATCTAACATGATTTTAAAACTATGATATGTGATAAATATTAAATTATAGATCCTATGATGAAGCGCTTGTTTTCACCTACAAAAAAAATGTTGAATGTTCTTCTCAGATGGATCAAGTTAAAAAGGGCATTGATTCTTTTGATAGGCTCCTATTTTTCTCCATAAAACACAAAAAAATCCAACAAGAGTACAAATCATTAGAGCTGATCAAGGCCTATGTCCTTGCAATGAAACTTCATAGTCCACACTTTCATTGAAGTGTTGATTGGATTGAGTTCGGAGATGGTCAAAACTTTCAATCATTATGGTAACACTTTAGTCTTCCATTAAAAGAAATGTTTATTATCCCCATCAAATAGATTGGATTTAGAGACCAATAAGGCCTACTATTGTAGTTCCATGAAGTTATACTCCAATATTAGTGATGTAAGCATCGATGTTGGATTCAATGTGTTATTAAAATCAGTTGAGACGTGTTATGCCCAAGGCAAAATTTATTTTCTTAAAAACAAACTTCAAGAGAGATGAAATACTGAAATAGTTTATAGGTATTACATTGGGTATCATTGCTAGTGATGTCAAGCATTGACATGGGCTTTGATGCTATTAAAATCATTTGAGACTTATCATATATGAGGCATAATTTACTTTCTTGAAAAATTATAAAAAAGCTCAAAGAAGAAGAGACCACTCATTAGAAGATGAAGCAAGAGTTTGGAGCTTGTAGAAGACTTCTGAAAACATCTGGTGATATTGCTGAAGAACGTTTTGATATCATATTATGACTGTGTATGTGGCTTTGAAATATGAGTTCTCATTTTTATAAATACGTTTCTTTATTTATTAATACACAATTTGATTGATATTTATAATCAGATTGTTAAAATTAATGAAATCTCAATTATTTGTGTAATAGTAATATGATGTTCTAAAAACTAGATGCTTACTTATCTGAGTATGATTGATATTTTCACATAATAATGATATACATTGCTAATGATGCAATTTTTAACCAAACTCCTTATCTCTAATAAGGAGAGAATTGATGAATTATCTTAAAATTCTTTGTTAGAAAATTAGTGCGGGGTGCCACCCCAATACATAAATTGTGGCAGAAAAAAATAATAAAGGAAATCTATTACGATTGATTGACTTATTTGAGGTTGTTTTTAGAGCATTGAAGGATAGTTAAGAAAATATAAGAAAATTTAAATTTATTTATCAGAGTATTGCTCGATAATAAGAATATAAATATTAGAGTATTGTCATTAACTTGTGTTTAGAGCATTGCTCATTGATAGTAATTAATATCAGAGTATTGTCATATACAACCTCGGAAGTTATTAATAATGAAGGTTAGTTTTTAGAGCATTACTCATTGCAATAACTTGTGTAGAAGTAGTTAAGAAAATCTGAAGTAATTTATCAGAGTATTGCTCGATGATATTAATCTGTGTAAAAGAGGTCGAATTGAATCCCTTTGGAGATTATTCCTTTATTAGGAGGGTGTATGCCATGTGTGTTTCAAATTAAAGGTGAATAATGATTTATTTTTAGATCATTATTACCCTCTTTTGAGGTCATGAATATGACCTTACCCAATTCCAACTAGGGATGTGTGTGGAGCTAGAAATTCACTTGAGACTTTCTTGAAATTTTTTTCATATTTGCTAGAAGCTTAAAAAAAAAAGGTTCCGAACAAATTATCTTTGGATGCATATATAAATATTGCATGGAAGAACTTACTTGACTATAATGATGCCTAGGATATTAATATAAATATCTCTTTGTGGTTGTAGCCAAGGTTTCGACCTAGTCCTAATCTACTTCTCTTGAAATTGAAGCAATAATGAGTGATAGAAGCAAGGAGCTTTTTGATAATAATAATGCATATGATATTGCCTATTTGATATTAGCCTCCCAAACCTTGACTTGATTATTTTACAATTTATAGAACGATATATGAAAAATGAATTGCTTATTTATAATATTGATGTAATGATTTTGAAGGTTGAGCAAAGGGTTGTCCCTAGCCAATAATTATGTTCCACAAATATTACCAAACTATTATATGTCAAACAAGTCTACATGATGTAGAGAGAGAGAGAGAGTTCAAAATTTGAATATTGTATGATGATCTAGTACACACACAAATAAAAGAGAGCATCAAAAGAAACTGAAGTTTATATGCAAAAAAACTTAGAAAAGGGAAGGACTATGAAGCTAACCCAATTGAAATGATTACACTAGTGTTTTTCATTAATTATAAATGATGCCCTTTTCTATGATTGGAGAAGTTGTTGATATAATATATTAAATATATAATATATATAGAATGTACTTCATGGTGGAAGTTAGACAAGCTTTGTGGCATGAGAATTGTCTTTAAATGATCATTTATTATATATTTGATTGTACTCCATTAAGAAGTGAAGACTAGAGATCAACAAGTCTAGCAAAAATCATGGTACTGATGTTAGGACTCAGAGTTGGTACATTGGTCATATGGACAATGACATGGGTTGATATTATTGGTGATGACATGTGTCAAAGTTAGTGTGTGTTTATATAGCCAGGTGGCAATAGACAATTGATTGTAGCTGATCAATGATGGTTGAAAGTTAATAATCAAGGAGAGATAGTCAGAGGATAGTAATTGAAAAATTGTGACTGAAGGATGATAGTTGGACGATGGTGGTCGGAGGACCATAGTTAGGTGACAATGGTTAGATGATTATGGTCATGTGATGGCCAATCGAAGATAATAATTGGGACGATGGTAAGATGTCCATAGTCATGCCATAGTGGTTGGGAGATGGTGGCTTGATGATGTAGATTAGAAGGTGGCATTTGAACGACAAAAATATGAAAACAATGGTTGAACGATGGAAGTTTGATATTAGCGATTAGGTGGAGGTATGAAGGCCGCAACTAGGCGCTGGTCCAATAGGAGGAGTTGGTGCGATGGTCCAATGATGGTGGTCAGGTGGTGGTCCAACGATGGTAGTATGGTGGTGGTCTAATGTTGACAGACTAATAGTGTTCCTTTGATAAAGCTTTAATATTCTTTATACCTCTAAGTTCTTTTGAATCTCATGCCAAAGTCCAAAGCCCCTCCATGTATAGAGTAGGGGTATATTTATAAATTTTTATGTGTGTCATGCTCCATAAATATGACCAAAATTCGAAACACTTCATTAGATGGCTTGTATTGATTTCCTCAATTATAAACTATTATTTTAGGCTTTTAGCATTAATTAGGTGTCTTAATGGTATGAGAAGTAGACAATTTTGTGATAGTTAGATTTGTGTCATCGACTTGCTTGATTTAAGTCTTTTTTTTTTTAGGAAATGCTCGATTTAACTATGAGTGTGTAATGTTTGGAGATTATTAATTTTATCATCCTATTAAATGTTTTGAATTTTTTTTTGGAAATGCTCGATTTAACTATGAGTGTGTAACATTTGGAGATTATTAATTTTGTCATCCATTTAATGTTTTGATTTTTTTTTAACTCTTTAAATCCTTGATTTGGTATTGGATCAAACTACTTCTGATGTCATTGGATTTGTCTAGTTGAGGTGTTCAATTTGAATCTAAATTTTTTGAATTAAATTATAAAAGTTTTCAATATAAACATGTCAAATCAATTTTTTGGGACAAATCAATACTAATTAAACATATTTTGAAAATAAAATAAAATTATAAATGAAAAAATAACACCAATAAAATCTTAAATTTATCTTTTATAAGACTTTATTTGGAACAGCTTTTTTTAATGCTTAAAAAAATAATTAAAAAAATTTTATCCAAAAGAAACCTAAATCTGCCATGTTTCGTCCGTTTTTCTCGCTTTTCTCCTTTTTAATGCACCAGCAGACCAGCTGTCAACGCGGCCCATGACTCCACCACAAGTCCTTCATAAGTCCCCATCGCTGAACTTAATTATTTACGTAACTGAGGCTTATGTCATCCATATAACGTCAATTTTATTTCGTCAGCTCCATTATGTCAGCTCTATTTTGTGTGATGTTCACCTGATGCTGTTTTATATGAAGTAAATTCGTTTCTATATTTTATTTTATTTTTTAAAAAAAGGTGAAGACCCAGCTCGTCAACTCAGTAAAAAATCTTTGATTCGGGTTGATTTGCTTAATAAACGGGTTTGATTCGAGTTGAATTTTTTGACATGTTTGTTAAACAAGTCAAGTTTGAGTTGAACCACAAATCTGCTTTTGACTTGAAGATGATCAGTTTAATATTTTTTTCTTATTTTTTTATTAGGGTATAATTTTCTTATTTTAGATCAAATGTTCTTAATTTTATAGTAAATAAGTTATAAAAAAATATTTATTAAAATTAGTTTATGGGTTGGGTTTTGATTGACTAGATTCAGGTTTGATAAATTTTGGGTTGGACCTTAATCAAATCCGTCAACCCGTTTTGACATCCTTATTTATGATGACTATCATATTAAAGAACTAGTGAGTATATGGGCATCAAGAATAAAAGAATAATTACATAAAATCATACAAAATATATTAAAATTATGTAATATAAATATTAATTCTTTTGCACTAATAACATTATAGATTTCTTTAATGTTTAGTTCATATTTTTAAATTATAGCTTCTTTTTAAATGTTGAAAGATTAAGATGATTCACAAAAAGAGTGAATAATATAAATTTATCAAAATAATAATTCTATGAAAAGATATCCATATAATCAAATTATTTCATCAAAATAATATTTATAAGTATATATTCATATAAACGAAAAGAGTTAAAATGTGTACTAAATATATATAGGGTAAAACTAGGGGTGTCAAAATCGGATTTCGGGTAAGGTTCGGTTCGAATCCAGAACTGACCCGGGTTCAAACGAGTCAACCCTAACCCGACCCTTGTATGTAAACGGCTCAGAAATGCAGACCCGGACCCGACCCATCGAGTTGCCGGGTTGACTCGATCTGACACGGGACCGCGGAACGTGCGGACGGCGGGTGCGTGGATGCGAGTGGGTGCGCAAGGGCAAGCGTGGGCGCGCAGGCAGGTGTGCGGGCAGCCTCGAGCATGTAGGTTGAGGGCTGGCAGACGCGGTCGGGTGTGCAGCCACGGTCTCGTGGGTAGGTGCGGGTTGTCGGGCATGTTCGTGGGTAGCTCATTTTAAACGGGTTTGCGGGTCATTGACCCGACAACCTGTTAGGTCAACCCGAATCCGACCCATTTTTCAAATGGGTTGAATCATTGAACCCGAACCCGACCCATTTTGAAATCGGTCAGGTCAAATCCGAAATTTTCGGGTTGGGTTCGAGTCGGATTTTCATGTCGTGTCAAATATTAAGACCCCTAGGTAAAACCCTTATAATGCTTGATGATGTTTCTCATAAGATATTTAGCGAGTTGTGCTACGACTATTTTGCTACTTGACATTACATTCGGCCTAAAACTAGTTAATTTGCAAGCATTGGCTATTTTTCTTAGTACTCGCAACATTCTTGCAAATTCTTCACTTATTGTTGACTTGCCAAGAGAGTGTATCTTTAGCAATGATGATAAAAAACCTCCATTATGAGAATTATATTTTGATATAGTGTCCTCTATAAAAATTATGATCCTTGAAATCTTCCCATAGTGGGAGTAGTTATAAGCCTAATAATTAAAACTCTTATTAGCCAATAGTAAATAATCATTAATGACCAATATCTGATTTAATCAAGATGGTCATTATGATCATGAAACTATGACACTCATCATGCATTTAGGTATTTATAATTAGCTTACATAGGTTATTTTATATTCATTAAAATGCAATTAGGTTATCCAATCAAAATTTTTTTCATAATGCAACTTAAATTATGATCATGCCCACATTAAAACCCAAGGTATGTTAGCTATCATATATAGTGTTTTTTTTTTTAAGTTATTTGGGCCAAATCCAAATACCAAAGAGTGACTAATCTTTACATTAGACCAATTTACTTATATGTCTTGTTTAAGTATTCAATCATGTTTTTAACTTAAGATGAATTTACTTTAAATTCTTAAAAAAATTAAATCGCTATTTCAAATGATTGAATTACTACTCGTGCATATATTATATTAGATATTCAAATTCTATTTGAACATTTAATCATCATTGAAATTCACTTAGATTCATACATCATTCTCTCTTAATTGCCTAGGTCAAATCTAGACTATTAAACTCTAAAAATTAAGTGATCAAAGTTCATTTAGATCATCATCATATATCATTTTTAGTGATTAAGCTATATTTAGCCACTCATAACTACTTATAATTTAAGTGAGCAAAATTCAACTAAAGTGCTAAAAATTCATATAACATCTTAGCACAATCATTTAAGCAGGATGAATTTGCTTAGATTTTCTTTGGCCATATTCTAGAGACACTAAATTCAACTTCGAGTTATTCATATTTAAATTAGCTAATTCTCTTGCTCATCGTATATATATCATCATTCAAGTAAGTCAAAGTTACTTGAAGATCTTTTTAAGTGTTTACCGCATTTTGATCATCTATGTTTTGCATTTTATTTGAATGAAACAACATTCACTTAGGCAAGCATGTCATATATTTTTTTTCTATGCTATGCATAGACATATATATTACGTGGATTATCTAAATAGATTTTTTTAATTATTATTATTATTATTTTTTGAGTTTTGGGGTTATGAGGGTTATTACATTAAATATTGGGATCCTTAGGAGTCGGATAAACTAGTGATTATGATATATTATCCATTATTATTTTCATTGTTCATTAAATGATGATAATCAATTTATATAATCTAATTTCATACAAAAACTTTAAGCATCCAAATCCTTTAAAACTTAATTGATTTTGATACAACCTTAATTTCTCTATCAAGAGCATTCTTGGGTTTACACAAAATATAATAGCCATTGGAACATTGTTTATTTGGGAGAATTGAATCCTATAAATAAATGAAATTACATAAGTTTCTAAGTAAAATTTTTAAAGTTTTTTCATGATTTGGATAAGTTGGATAGGTCTCAAATTGAGATATTTCTTCCCAAACTATGTAAATAAACTTTTAATTAATAAAGGTTTAAAAAAAAAAACGTAAATATTTGGCAACATTGATGGGGATTAGTCTCCCTCAATTTTATGAACCTTGCTTGCCTTCAAAATTGAAATTCATGCCTAATCTTTCAACATTAAATTAATGATCATACACTTTAAACTCTTATCTATCTTGATAGAATAATCACCATGGTAATTTATATAGAATTAATTTATCTTTCCTTGAAATCTATTATTATTATTATAGTTAATATAGTTTCTTGTATAAATATCATGTTAAATTTAAATCATTAATAAAAAAATTTATTCAAATATAAATTGATAGTATTTTATTTTATTCATAACTTAGATAAATAGATATGATATCACTATCTAGTGTCTAAAGAGGATAATAGTTGTATTGCCCCAAGTTTGCTTTAGTAGGATGTATTAAATTAAGGTCATCCTAGTGTACCCAATGATAGGTGATGCATCAGCCATGTGTACTTCTTAAAGGAAGGATAGTAGAGCATATATTGATGCCTCTATAATGATAGATCATGTTGGTGCAACTCTTCTCGTAGGCCTGAGGCCAATATCATATATTGAGTTGTGTGGAAATTTTTCTATTCTCTCTAAACTCATTGCATTGGTTACCTCAAGTTGCTTTTATTCATCATTTTCTCCCTATTTCTTTTTTATAATTTATAGATGAGACTATTAATTTCCTTATTACTCATCAGATGAGAAAAAGTACCAAACAAAGTAGAAGCAGAATGTTTCATTCGCAATAATGACAACAGATTAATGGTGTTTTTATTCCTCTATCTAAATGCGATATTCAAGTATTAGGCAAATCTATTAAAAAAAACATTCAAGGTTGTGAAGGAAGTTTCTATACTACTTAAGATAGCTCCTTAAATTAGGCCAGTTGTTAATATCTTTGAGGAAACCCTCATCTTTTTAGTTAAAATATTATAAAAATATATATTCTCTATGAAATTAATGGGATTAATAATAAGTTGTGAGTTAATTACTCAAACCACTTCTATATTTGGACATGTCATGTAGGGGTGTCAATATTTGACACGACACGAAAATCCGACCCGGACCCGACCCGGAAAATCCGGGTTGGACCCGACCCGATTTCAAAACGGGTCGGGTTCGGGTTCCAGAAATTGACCCGTTTAAAAAACCGGTCGGGTTACCCGTTTTCCACCCGGGTTAGTTCGGGTTCAACCCGAACCCGACCCGTGACCCGAAATTGACTCCCCTAATGTCATGTAAAACTTTTCATATTATACATATAAGTCTGTAGTGGATGGAGAGAGACTGGGGTATACATGTAGATACACTAGACAATATATTTCTTTTTTGAGCTAGATATTAAGTTTCTTTTTTCTGTTCATTACACAGCTTTCATTTTAGCCCAAAGGGTTGTAATTTTTCCTTCCCTCTTATTGGGAAAATTATTAGGTCCGGACACCGAACATAGAGATACCTCTGGATATTCACTAAAAATTTGACTCGTGGAATGTACACGTGTCCGCGGAATTTTAAGTCAAGCGTGTCAAAAGCTCAGTTAAAGTGCATGTAAAGCTCATTAAAAGCACAGTCAATACGCTGTCAAAGCGCAGTCTACGTGGCAACTTTTTATTGGATATCCGGACCTAGAAATAGGTCCGATATCCGAACCTTATAATTTCCCTCTTCTTGATGTAATTCTTCTTAACATTTTAATGAAATTGGGCCATGGCCCTATAATTATTAATTACCCCCAAAAAAAATAAGTATTATAAAAAACGTGATCTTCAATCTTCATGAGAAAGCAAAGACTTTTGTTTTCTCCCACCACGTGATCATTTGACAGATGGCCCAATAGACGCAGAGGTGGTCCCGCATTTGCACCTACGGATGCCAACCTGGATATGACACCCAACCACCTTGTCTGTACTCATAATACTTTGCATAAAAATTTACCATGGGATGTATTATTTTTTTTTTTGACATTTAGGCCATTTAAGACAAACTCACACACATAACGCATACACATAGACTCGAACCCTGGACCTCTTAGTTGGAAGCCTAAGCTCTCAACCAATAGGCCAAGGAGAGTTGTGTTATGGGATGCATTACCTTTTTATGTTAGATAATTTTGTACTCGTGAAGTCAAAGCCAGTATATATATATATTACAGATTTTAAGATTTAATGATCATGTGATGTCTTATTATATGTTTTTTTTATATAGTGATGTAGTTTACCTATAAAATTTTTTAAATTGAATATTAAAAAATTCTTGAAAATTTTCTTGGTGTGCAATTTTTTTTTTGTACGATTTGTGATAAGAAAAAAATACTTCCTTTATCCATAAAAGAGAAATTCATGGGGCTTGACTTTGTTGAAAAAATTACTAGTATATATGTATCATCAGTTACAAATGATGCTATTCTATGTAATTGGAGAAGACATTTATAAAATGTAGCAAACATAAATTTTAAAGAATGAAGTCCATGGTAGAAGTTGGAGGTGCTTTGAGGCATTCAAGTTATCTTTAGAGGTCATTTTTTTTACATGTTTGAACATTTTCCTTTGAAGAGAGATGGCCAAAAACCTTGAAATTTAGTCCAAATATCGATTTTAGCTTTACGAGATGAAGTTTCACTTAATGGCGTTCGTCGACATTACTGATGATGGTGTGCATTGACATTGGTGGAGACGATAATTGATATAGTGAACTTATGTTTATTTAGGTGTTAATGGTATGCATTGACTTTACAAGTAATGGTGTGCATCGACAATAATTTTGAAAGTACGTGATATAGTGGATGGACTTATGTGGTTGGGAGATTATAGTAGATTGGCAAAGGTAGTGAAGATATTATAATCTAGCAATAGTGTTCGGGAGATCATAGTTGGTCAAATTGTAAAGATCCAATAATGGCAGTTAGATGGTAGTGGTGGGTAGAAGTGGTTTGACAATTGGGGTCAAATATTGATGGTTTGAAGTCATAGGTTAGATTTTGATGCTTGATAACAATGGAATAATGGTGGAGGTCAGGCTATGGTGGTTTGATAGTAGTCGTCAGGTAATGTTAGTATGATAGTAATCATCAAGTGTGATTGTCTAATGACAGTGGTCAGATGGTGGTGGCTTGATGGAAGTCAGTTGATGCATGGAGGTGGTCGGATGGTGGTGGTTAGAGAACAGTGATCCACTAGTCATGGTTAGATAATAATGGACAGATAGTGGTGTTTGATGTTATTGATCAGGTGACCATTTTTTAACAACAATGTTTTAGGTAGTGGTAGTTCGATGATGGCAATCATTTGACGATAGTCTAATAATCGTGGTAGAGTTCTAGGATTCTTCAAACCCTTGAACTCCCTAGTCTCTACTTTAATCATGGTCCTCCTTCATGTAAAGAAGGGGGTCAATTTTTTTTGTTTTTTTAAGTGACCATTTTTTTTAATATAACAAAAATTTAAAGCATTCCATTAGACATTCAATATTAATTCTCTTTGCCATATATTTTTCTTATAGTATTTAAGTATCATAATAATATGAAATTAAGTAATCTTTAGCTCACTTGATTTATCTCATTGAGATGCATGATTTAATCATGAGCATGCAATTATTGGAGATTATTTGATCACTACATAAATATTTGAAAGTTTCTAAAAATTCTACAAATACTTTATTAAAGCATATTTGAACTTGTATTGAATTACTTTTAGTGTCGTTAGGTTTATATAATCTAGACATTTTGCTCGTATATAAGTGTAATATCGGTCATCAAAACTTAGGTGACTAAAGTTAATTATTTATTTATATGTGATGTAATGTTCAATTATAAATTTTAGAATGTGTAATGCATGGGGGCTTGAACGAACTCAGGTTTGGGTTTGGGAAGTAAAAAATCCAAGGTTTTAAAAATGCTTTACGGGTTCCACAGCGCCTGATTTGTCAGCTCTGCAGCATTGACCTCTCGAGAAAATGAACAAAATAAATATTAGGTTTTTGGCCACGAGCTACATTGCTAAGAAGCACCACTGCGGCATCAGGTTTCTAGTGAGGGTATTCTTGGAGCATCTAAAAGATTCACTTACAGTGCTGTGTTTGCAATGTAAAAGATACTTGTATACATGAATTTTGTCTTTTAATAGGCAATTCATATGTTATTTTGATATTATACTATATTCATATTTTAACTATTATTACGTTGCATTTGCACTACACATAACATGACATTAGAGATGTCATGACATATGAAAAAGTGCACCCTTTATGATGTAATAAGAGCCCTAAATGTTTTATTTTGGCTCAATTTGCTTAGGGTAAATGTGGGAGGGATTTTAGACCCACTTATTGTAAGTAGGTGTGGGAGGTTATGTAACATTGTATGTACTTTTGACTCCATCTTCTTAGGGAATATGTGGTAGGGATTTTGACCTCGCTGACTATATGTATATGTGGGTGGTAAAGAAGGATGATATAAGTGGAAGTGGGGTCATAAGCAGACATCATGATATGTGCATGATAATCATTGCGTCATAATTATATTAATAAAATAATTATAAGAAATGTTCTGAAATGAATGTTGGAAACTCTATGAATAAACTTTGGTCATATATAAAAGTCAAGTACAAGTGAATCTCTGAGTCTAATTACTCTGTGAAGTATCTGAATATCTCTGTGTAAGTAACTTTGGAAGTCAGTGTATGCTTTAAACTCTAAAAATTATGTTTCCCTATTTTATTGTTATCATATTACTTTATTGTTTCTTTATTACATTTTTATTTATGTTGCAATTTTTTTTAGGCTCAATATTAAAACATACAATAGGTGGTCAAGATAGAAAGTCTACTGTGCAAGTTATGCTCATGCCATTTTTTTTAAAATTTCAGGAAAAAGAAATGGTCCAACATAGTATATTAGGTGTAGAGGAAAGATTTTAGATATAGGTTACTAAGGTACCATTTTTGTTATTCAACATTTAATTGACTGATGTATTGACTTATGTGATCTCAATTATTGTAATTATATTTTAAGAAAATAAGATTTATTTCCATTGTTTTTATGATTTGAAATATTAGTAGCTATGGTTATTATTATTAAACAGTTGAGTTAACTAATAATAAGTTTACGTAAATTAATAATTCCATTAGATCCTAGGATGTTACATTTGGTATTAGGGCAACAATTTGGGAGGAATGGAAATTATGACTAGGGCTATAAAAAAAATGAATTATATGAGTAAGGGAAAGGAGTTTGGTACAAGTTGTTGTCTATTAGTTGTCATGTATAATTGAATTTGTTTACTTTTATTTATATTAAAGTATTATTGCATCATAAAATACCAAGAGCAAGAAGCAATTGATGATCAAATTTGAGTTTGGTTGTAATAATTCATAGTACAATGGGGGTGATAACTTTTGGCTCTATGATACAGTTTGTTGTGTTGGTGGCCCAACTCGTGAGTAAGGCCCATGATAGAATGACATGAGTTAAGGGAGGCAATATTGCTAAGCATCTATAGTTATTTTGAGGTTGATGTCACCTCATTTTCAAGGTGATGTAGATCCTTAGGTAGCCGAGGATTGACTAATGCGAGTAGAGAAGTTACTTGATCACATGTAGTGCCTCAAGGTAGGAGAGTTCCATTGGCAACATTTTTGTTAGATAGAGAGGCAAGCGCTGGAGGATTGGCTAACAAAGGAAGAGTTTTAAAGGTAGGAAAATACATAGATCAATCAGGAGGAGTTTGTAGAGACATTCAAGAAATGGTTTATGTCACAATCTACTAGAAAATAGATGCAATAGTCTTTTCTATGACTAGTGTAAAGGAGCAAGATGATGATGCACTATGAGGCCGAGTTCAAAACTCTTCTCATATATAATCCCTAATTAGTTAGCACCCCTTAAAAGAAGTGTTATTATTCCTACAAGGTTTGAGAGATAGTTTAAGACATCCTGTGGTCCCATTTCATATTAGTGATTTCTCTTAGCTTATATAGAGAGACAGGTTAGTGGAGAACAATTTGATGTCCACCTAACAGTGGTGGAATGCTAGTAGGAAGAGGTTTGGAGGAGAGCCCTTTAAAATCATATTCAATAGGAAGAGGACTAGAGTGGAGGCTAGTGATTCTAGGCAGGGAAGAGCTATAATATTTAGGAGTATTTGAGCATATCTATCTTCTAGCTGTGCACCTATATGTAATTTTTTAGGTGGCATGTGGGTCGATATTCTCTATATTTTGGTCAATATTTTAGGTGTGGTTAAGAGGGTCACAAGGTGGCATAATACCCATAGAGAGTGTTAGAGGGAAGGGTTGAAGCTGAGGGCAGCAGAGCAAGAGGCAACAACCAACATTGTCTAGAGTAGTTAATGAAGCCTCTTTGGCCTATAGTGGAGGTAGATTTGGAGGGAGATCATCTAGTGAATCACTTGGAGGAGCTCAGTGGGAGTCCATTCCAATTGTTAGTGCAACCTTGATTCAGCCTAGGCTTTATAGTCTAACTCAATAGGAAGCAAAGGAAGCTCTAGACATGGTAACTTGTATGGATTTTATTTCTTAACAACCTTATAGTATTCTTTTTTTATTTTGGTGTCGATCATTCCTTCCTATTTTAACATATTATGGATGATATAATTCTGGATGAATTAAGTTTAGTCCTTATTCTATTATTTTTTGAGTTATCTATTATGTTGCCAATACGGGATATGATGTTTGTAAAGGTTTGTGTGTGTGAACTTGAAATTTTGGTAGGAAGTTAGCATCAGCGTAATCATATTACCTCTAAAAGAATTTGGTATAATAGATGAAATGGATTAGTTGAGAAAGTACAGGTCTCAAATTGGTTGTTGTAAGAAACAAGTGAATTTATCTATTGATGGGCAAGTTTTTTTTTTTTTCTTTTTTGGGTGTTAGGAGTGCCTTATTATCTTTGATTTCTATTTAATAAGTAGATAATTAAGGCTTGGAGGTAGGGAAATTTGGTGTTTAGGCTTGTGTGAAAGATTTTAATAAATCTATAATGGCCTTGAGGATGTCTTAGTAGTGAAAGATACTCTTACCATCTTTCCTTTGTTACAATATGGCATCCTAAGCTTATAATTTTGATGATAACATATATTTTTAGTGTTCTACTTTATTTCTCCTAGTATTTCTATTGCATATTTCTCTTATTGTGCATTAATTAACATTTAAGGTACCCCTTACACCATGTAATAAAGGATCGACTCAAGCCCAGGTAGAATAGATTTGATGTTCTGCAAGAGCTTGAAATTTCTTTTCTTTTTTTTTTTTATATTTCTTGAGTCAAAAGTCCTATAAAAGATATATGATAGCTTAGCTACCATGCTCACACACATGGGAAGTGAAAATTAAAAAGTCAGATTCTTTGAAGTTCATACAATACAATTATGATCGTTCTGCATGATCTATTTATTAAAAAATTAAATTGAATGGATAATTGAGAGATTAAGAATGTTAAAAGTATCATACTGTACGAACATGATCATACAGGATGATCCATTTATATCTGAGCTCCTTGTTTCCAATCATATTTAGGCAATTTTTAAAAAATTAAAATTTATACTATTCATATGATACGACTTGGTTCGTACTCTATGAACTTTAAAAATCTTGCCAAAATTAATCCATGAGATTAAGCAATCAAATTTATAATGATGGTGATTGGTGATCGTATAGTAACGAAGGGTACTTCATATGGTACTTTGAACTTTTCATACATTACGACATAGCTTCGTGTGGTACAAACTAAAAAGATATCAGGACAATAATTAATCGCTAGAGGTTCTTCCTATACAAATATAAGATTTGATTGAACTCATTGTATTGTACGATATAACATCATACCAGATGAACAAATCAAATTATTTGAATTGATCGTATTGTACATCCCTCATCATACAACACTATCAAGGCTTGTTGAACTAATCATACAATATGATACTCATATCATACAATATGATTAGTGACAGTTGAATTAAATTTTCAGGATTATTTTAGCCCTTCTTTAAATACTCCTCTTAGTTTATCTAAGAGGATCTTTTGCTAATTTTTTTCAGAGAGAGCTTCCATAAGAAGGGTTTGAAGAAAGAATATTTCTTTGGGAGAGAGAGAGGTGAGTTCTTGAGGGAGAAAATTATAATGTGATAAAGATATTGTGTGGGAGGTGTTTCTACACATGGTTCCTCCGTGATCTTACACCACCTTTCTCCAAGCTAGGTCAATGTCTTTGCTTGAGGGAAACTATGAGAGGTTTCTCTTCATGGGAAGTATCCAAGTTCTTCGCCACACCAAGGAGGTGGATAAGATTCAGTTACTCCACAACACCGAGGAGGTAAAAGGGTTCCATCTACTCCACTGCACCGAATTAAGAGGTAAAAGGGAATCAGCTGCTTCTCCACTACATCAAGGAGGTGAAAGGGATTCGGCTTCTCTGCTGCATCGATGAGGTGAAAGGAATTTGACTACTTCGCTGTGTCGTGGAGGTAGAAGAGATTTTTAAGGACTTCTCTACCTTGTTGAGGGGGAAAAAGGAGAGTTACTAAGTTTTTAGCGCAATTCTTGGTGTGGAGGAATCCAGGAGTGGACATATGCCAAGGTTGACCAAACCACTATAAACTTCTAGTGTGTTTATTCTTGGTTCATTGTATTTACTTTTTTGCACTTTATTTCTTACATTTTACTTATATCTAAATTTATGATTTGTGGGATTTTCTTTGCATTAGAATTATAATAAATTTTACTCCAAAAAAAAAAAAAATAAAAAATAATAAATAAAAAACAACAAGAATATTTTTCTTTACACGTTTCTTTTGTAAAAATAAAAAGAAAGTTTTTATGAGATTGGTGTTGTATTATTTTTCCACTAAATCATAATCCTTAAGAAGAAGATCCATGACACACCTAAGGAATAGAAACACTACAGAGGGTTATTCAATAACCCATCCACCGTTGTTTGATAAGATTCCCTTTGATTTTTGAAAAATTTGTATGTCAACATTTCTACAATCAATCAATTATTGTCTCTGGCATATGATACCAGAAGGACATTATGCACCCTCTAGATTTGTGAATGGTGTAAAAATTGAATTTCCTTTTTAATGAATCGAGTAATAAGGATAGAGACAACACAAAACTAAATGCAAAATAATTAAACTATTTTTTTGTGCACTTTAATCAGAAGACTACATAAGAGTCTCCACTTATTCTACTAGAAAGAAAATCTGTGATAGATTATGCATTACTTATGAGGGTACAAATGAGGTCAAATAATCTCATTTAAATTTACTATTGCATGATTACAAATTTTTTGGCATGAAACCAAATGAAAATATTTCTGACATGTATACAAGATTTACTATAATTGTTACATCCCTACTTGCTTTAGGTAGAGAACTATCGAATTCTAAAAAGATTAATAAAATACTACATTGTCTGTTTGATAATTTTAATGCAAAGATCATTGCTATTTGTGAATCAAAAGACCTAAATATTTATTCAATTTATAATATACTTAGCTCACATATTGGCTATGAGCAAAATGTAAGCCAAAGATTGCAGAATGAATGAGAGAAAAGGAAGGAGAAGACTATGACATTAAACACCGGTGACTTAAAAAATAACATCTCTGAATCAGATGACAATGATGATATAGTCATTATGATAACACAATTCAAAAGCTTACTAAAGAAGAAATAGAAGTGCCATTTTGAAAAGGGCAAAGGTAAGGGAAGTTAATTCAATAAAAGTTTATTTGATATAAATTGCTTTGAATGCTGGAAGCCAGGGCATGTAAGATCCGATTTCCCTAACTTGTTGCACTTAGGCAACCATCAATGTAATTATCCTTAATAAAATATATAAATATTGTAGTAGAAAAAAAAATTTAGCAAATTAAAAACACAAATTATTTTTATTAAAAAAACTTCAAAATAAAAAAGATTCATCTTACTTACTTAAGTTATGGATCATTTGATTCGATGAAAAAGAAAAACATAGAAAAATAAAATATAGTGTAAAAAGAATGTAGTATATTTGGAATCATTAAATTTGCTTGGATGAGTATAATAAATGCAAGTTTATTATTATTATTATTATTTGAGTTGAAGTAAAATGAATGTATTATATAGCTCAAGATGGAGGTGGTCGATGGCCAGGGTGGCGATAGTTGTGGTGGTGATAGTTGGTGGTAAGAGCGATGCCAAGTGGTGGAAACGGGTAGTGATGAATAGTGGTAGTTGTGGTGGCGACTCGTGGCACACAATGATAGTGGTGAATGGAAGCTAGCAGCTAGTAGCTACAGGCCGCAAGAATTAACAAGTGGCAATGATGACTGCTAACACAACGATAGTGGTGAATGGTAGCTAGCAGCTAGTAGCTACAGGCCGCGAGAATTAACAAGTGGCAATGATGACTACTAGGGGCTAGCAACTGTGAGTCGTGGTCAGTAGTGGCGAGACGTGATGGCAAATTTTGACAATATTAATAAAACATTTATAGTGTATTTACAAAACGGTCAAATCTAGTAAATTTTTTAAAAACATCATAAATTAAAAGGTAAATTTCAAATATTCCAAAATTTATTCTACATTTCTCTTACTTTAGACAAAAAAAAAACTAATTCGTTTTAAATATTTTACTTTCCTACACCAAACACCCGTAAATATTTTCAAATAAAACGTTACGATATGTGTGCTGATGCTCTAGCAAAACTGGGTTGTACCAATCTTCTTTTCATTGAGTTTAATGAGGATGAAATCCCTTAAGCTGTTAAAGGTTTTGTGGGTCTGGATTGCACTGACTTACCTTATATTAGATCCCATTAATATGGTTTTTTTTTTGTCTCTCAGTTTCCTTGATTGTGAGCATTTTCTGTTGTGTGGTGGGTTTGCTGTGAAGGATTTCTAGATAAATAGGGAAGCAGTGGTTCATTGTGGTATTTTCTTTTCTTATTATCATTTTTGGGTGGCTCAGGTTTTTAGCAACTCCTTTTGCCTTATAGTTTACACTTATGGGCATTATCTGTTGTTTTTTGGCTTAATGTTAATGATTACTAGAGATTAGGGAAGTTGTGGTTCATTATATTTTATACTCTTCTTACTATTAATTGTTGGTGGCTTCGGTTTTGGCGACTCTATATTCTCTGTTGTGTGATGAGTTTTCTCTCTCTCGGTTGCCTTGTGGTTTATATTTCTGGTCACTATCTATTGTGTGGTTGGCTGTCTGGTAATGAACTTTTGAGAGTAGGGAAGTTGTGGTTAATTGTGGTTTATACTCTCCTGGCTTTTAACTGTTGGTGGCTTCGATTTTGGCCATTCCAGTATCCTTTGCCTAGAGTTTCATTAATTTTAACTAACTGCAATTGTATCCTTTTGCTTATGTGCTATGATACTTTTCTTGAATTTTATTACTAGCAGTCCTTTATGTGTTCTCTTTTGTCTACTTTCCAGTTCTTGGGTATTTTGGATGTTTTTTTCTACAGGTTATAGACATTATAACTTCGTTAACAGATTCTGGTGCAATTTTGATTTTCAAATTTTGGAGGATGTTTCCTTTGGTATAACGATTATTCTTTCTGGAGGAAGAATCCGGTTGATTTTTCGTTCTTGTACTTTCTTTTTTTGGGCGTGACCTCTTGACCGTCCTAGGATAGCACTACAAAAAAATCACTAATTACCCGCGGCTTTTTCCGGCGGCTTTGGAATTTTTCTGCTGAAAAATTTCCGCTGGTAAAACAAACGCCATAAAACTTTTTCCTGCGGCATTTTCGGGCACTAAAATATTCTGACGGCTTTTCGGCATTCTTTGGCCGACGGACAATTAAAAAAAATTAAAAAAAAAAAATTATTGGCCTCCTGGGCGGCTGTCCGACGCTCTTTGGCCTGCTCGCTGACTGCCGAGCTGCATGCACAGTTCCAGCCGAGCTGCCCAGGGGCGCTGCCCGCTGCCTTCTCGCCGAGCTGACCGACTGCCCGGACGCCCTGCCTCGCCTGCCGCCTGACTGCCTGATGCCTGCTGGTCTGCCTGCCTGTCCGTGCGCATCCCCTTGGATTCAAACTGTGTTCAATTCAAATTTATATCAAACACTCAACCATTTTGCTACAATGCAAAATGCGTTTTTCTACTTAATATTTTATATTTAAACTATATTATTTTTTTCTATATTATTTCATAAAATTAATAATTATTTTAAAAACTGGAATTATATTAAATTAAAATTAATTGTAAATGTAAAATTAAAATTATTAATTACTTCAACTAAAATATTAACCCTAAAATTAATAATAAATGAAAATTAATTAAATTAAAGTATTATAATTAAAATTTAATTAAAATAATTTGTGTGATCGAATGATGGATTCTCAAACTCTTCTTCACCAAAATCTTGCATCCCAAATACTTCTGCATCCTCACAAGGTATGTCATCTTCAGCATATATATTAGATAAGTTGTCTTCAACTGCAAATTATTAATATGAAATAATAAATCTATATTTAATATTATACTGAAAAGATATAAGTTAATCAACAATCTTACTTGGAGTTGGTGTAAATGATGTTAAGTTTGGTTCTATATTTATAGAAATTGCATCATCTTTGTAAATTTCTGACTCCAAGTCTTCTAAATGCAATTCTGGAGTTGGTTCATCATCAAGGATCTAGAAATCAACAAGTTCAATACTTGCATAATCCAAAGGATTATAACTTCCTTTTCTAAGCTGCAACCTACATAATTATTATAAAAAATTAATAATAAAATGTGCATCATTATTTTAAAAAATATTTAAAGAAGTTTCAAATAATACCTATTTCTTAAATTGAGATTGTAACGAACATAGACAAGATCATTTAGCCTTTGGTGCTCAAGATGATTCCTTCTTTTTGTATGAATCTGCTCAAACACACTCCAGTTTATCTCACAACCTGATAAAGACGATGTCAAACTAAGAATTCTAATAGCCATTTTCTATGAGTTTGGTGCATTAGAGCCGAACATCCTCCACCATTCATCTATAAATTAACAAACATACATTAATTTATTCAAATATATATTAAAATGAAATCTCAAAATTTTGTCATCTTACCTGGTTGCATTTCTTTTGCTAATGTTGATGCAATGGGCTTACCAAAACTTCCTAAATTATCACGGAAAAGTCTCACCTCATTCATTGCCAAAGATGATTTTGGACATATATCTTTATTGCCAATCAATTCTATTAGACATTGCAAAACTCCAGGCTTGTTGCAATAATTTTCTCTATCATACTGAAAATGAGGGTTGAGAAAATAAGCTGTTGAATGTATCCATTGTCTTAGTTGATTATCCCATCTTCTATTGATGATACTAGTAAAAGGCTTGTACATTCTTTTATAATTTCTAAACATAGTCTTCATTGCTTTTCTAGCTCTAAACATACCATCATAAATGTATCTAAGAGATGGCTTTTCATCTGCATAAAAAATTCTTAACAACCTAATTAGGGGCCCTGATAATTTTAAAATTATGAAGCTGTCATTCCAAAATTTTGCATCCAAGATAATTGAGGCTGCCTCTTTCCCCTTCATTGTCTTACTTAGCTTTGAATCAATGTAAGCCTTGCTGGTGATGAATGCTTGCAAATCATGTTTATGATCATGGACACTTTTTAAGGTAATGAATGTTGTTGCAAATCTAGTTACTCCAGACCTTATAATTTCAATCCAACCTTTTCTTTTTCTTAACCAAGCCAATATAAAAGCATGATTATAAATAAAAATTGTAACATTTGAAGCTTTTCTATCTAGTTCTGTAATATAAGGCATGCTTCCAATATCTTTCAGAATGAGATTAATGCAATGAGCTGCACAAGGTGACTAATAGATATTTTCATATTTTTCATGCAATAACTCACCGGCTTTCTTATAATTTGCTGCATTATCTATTATAAAATGAACTATATTCTCCTGACCAACCTATTCAATGATATCAGTGAATAAAAAGCACAATGTTGTGGCATCTTTAATGACATCAGATGCATCTACTGATTTTAAAAATGAAACTCCTCGAGGATAATAAACAAGAAAATTTATTAATGTCCTATTTCTTGTATCTATCTAACCATCAGCCTTCAATATACAACAAGTTTCTTTCCATGTTATTCTATTAGATTCAATTAACAATTTACATTCCTCTTTTGCATCCCGTAATAGATTCACTCTTAATTAATCTGTGGTAAGACAGTAATTTATATCCAGGTCCTATTGCAGCAACTGCATCAATAGCTTTTTGTGCAAAAGGTGAGTTAATGACATTGCATGGAATGCAACTATCATAAAACCATCTAGCAATTGCTAAATCTGCACGGTGCACTGCCTCCTTAGATGCCATCACAGTTTTTAAGGAATGTTGAGATCCAGATTTTGTTCTAGGTGCAAAAAAATTATCAATTTCATCAATTTTTCTATTTCCTTTATCAATTCCTTTACCATGTATATCTGAATTTTGTGATTTCATGATTGAACATGAGCCCCTCTCTTCTTCAACTGGATCTTCACCAAGTAAATCATCAATCTGCGACAAGTCTTGTTGTGCTTGTTATTTTTTCTTTGATATCTCATTCAAATTTTGTTGCATCTGATGTTGTATGTCATGTGGCACCTTCTTACAAGAAGCAATGTTCCCTTTAATCCCTGCTAGATGTTGCTTCATCCTATGAATGACTCCTCCCTTATAAATTATTCCACAATGAAGACATTTATATTGCTTCTTACCATTAGTGGTTTTACACAGTAAAATAGTTCCAAGCGATATCTACTTTCTCATGAACGCTTTGAGTTGAATGCGCAGATTGATTGTTTTGTTGATCCATTGGTAGTATTAAACAACAATGGATCAATATTAGCCTGAAAAGTGAACTCTATGTTGTTAATATTAAACAACAATGGAACAAACTAAACACCAACATGTTATATGCATAGTATTATAGTGTATAATAAAAATTTCCTGTATTTTTAGTTTGTGCCAGCTTTTTTTAGAAGAATGTAAACTGAATCTCTAATTCAGCCAGTATCCAAATGTGCAAAGAACATCAAATGTATGCATATAATAAGTAAATGCAATAGCTTGAACTAATATAAGGTTATTAGATAAGCAAGATAGCCAAGAGGTTGAGCTAAAAGAAAGTAAACCTCGCCCTCAGATTTTTAATGGTTTGGCGTCACCCTGAGCTTAATTTTTTTTCACTTCTTAAAGGTTGTCTTAATTATTTGAGCAACCTGCAATCTAATAAAGCCCAAAGTAAGGTCCCACTCACATTGTACATGTCTAGAGTAAACTGTAAACTCTTTCCATCATCACTTACAAGAGCACACCAAAACCTCATTTAAGTAATAAATGAAAGAGTGAAATTTGGAGCAAAGGTTCTAGTTAATTAAGATATTTTGGAGCAAAGGTTCTAGTTAACAAAATCAATCAACATAGTAATTAATCATCATTAGCACCATATTAATAAAGTTATTAACATGTTAATTAAAATCATCCAAAATTTTTTAAAAAATTTTGAAGTGAGATCATTTAAATCTATAATAACAAATAGTTGATGGATCAATATTAATGTGTGAAATAGTTGATGGATCAATATATGAATATTTTAAAATGTTTACGTAACTACTGCATTTGCTAGAAAAGTCTCAATTCATTAATTTATAAAATTCGGATATTCACTTCTCAAGTTCAAACCTTGGTCAATTAATCCCCAATACCCATTCAAAAACTTATAATTACACATTTCAACAATTATAAATAAATATTTAATATAATTAGCTTTAATTACCTAAGTTTATGACGACGGGTATCACACATACCTCCCAAATTATTACCTACTTTGATTTCACACCGCCTAACCTTATTGCTTATAAATACTTTGTCCATGGACATTCTTGATCAGGTGAAGAACTCATGCCATACTAATACTCTAATATATCATAAAATGAGAGAGTGAGAGAAAGTGGTATAATAACTAAGAGCCTTGTAACCTTTTTCTTCCTCAAACGGTGGAATATTATCACTCTCTAGTGAAAATAAATGTATGCTACTTGTTTGAACCACTAAAATTTATGTGCACTCTCTTTTTGGTCTACTCAATAGCTAAATTCAACAAAAAGAAAACCATCTGGACACCTGCATTCATCACAGCCAATATAAATATTGAGCAAACTAAACACCAACATGTTATATGCATAGCATTTTAAAATAATCAACAACTCATCTACAACTTCACAAACATTAAAGAAATACAATCAAACTAAACATCAAATTTTCGGTTTTCAGTTTGCACAGGTAAGAATAAAACATAGGTTCAACGCATACAATCTCCTCACCTTACAATGATTCAAGCACCGACGAAGGAGGAGGTGCAGCGAGCCATCGACGATTAAGAACTCGAGGAGTTGCAGCGTCGATTAACTGGGCCGGCCAGTTCGTCAATGATCCAAGCACGGACGAAGGAGGAGCTGCAGCGACAAACGGCGAAGGAGGAGCTGTAGCGACCAGCGACGAATGGACGAAGGAGGAGCTGCAGCGACCAGCGTCGAAGGAAGAAAATCAGAGACGGGAGACGGGCGGCTTCGGGAGTTACGGGAGGTAGAAAATGAAATTAGGTTTACCTTTACATGTTTTACTAATACTTAAAATACCACATGATTTCAATCAAACGGTGGAAATCGCGTTTAAGCTTAAGTGGCTAGTTCTCTCCCGGTTTCCGGTTTGCCGGGTTCGCAGTCCAACCGCCGGTTGGACCGGTTCAAAGCCGGTCCTTTGATTACCCGGTTTCATTAGATAACCGAACCGGCCGGCCGGCCGGGTGCCGTTTCAACCTGTTGAACCGGCCGATCCAGTCCGGTTTTCAAAACCTTGCTTCAACTTAAGTATTATAATTAAAATTAATAATAAATGGAAATTAATCAAATTAAAGTATTATCATTAAAATTTAATTAAAACAAATTAATAACTTCACAATTTATTAAAATACTATTAAAATTACTAATAAATGAAAAGGTGGTGGATTTTTTAAAAAAAAATTTATAATAAAACATTACGATTCTTAAAAGAGCATATACGCGCGCCTCCTCTCTCTCTCTCTCTCTCATAAAAGAGTCAACGAGTCTACTCAACTAAAATTAGCTCTATATAACCAAGGCAAAGCAACCAAACAGGTCTTCACCCTCTTCCCCGCTCCTCCAGCAAAAGCTTTTGTTTACAGATTAATGGCAGAACATCCTTTCAGTCAGTCTTCGACTGTCATCGATCATCTCAGTAGAGGTTACGAGCGTCTAACCCAGCTCCTCGCCCTCATCTCCTCTTCACCGGCTAATCCAAGCACCACGGCTCCGGCCATGGTGCTCGTCGATAAGGCTATGTGCTGCATCGCCGCCGCCCTCTCCGAGCTCCAAACCTCCTCACCCCGCAGCGTCGACTCTCCCACCGCAGCTGAAGACCATAGGAATGGTACCGATTCTAAGAAAAGGTAGAAGAACTCACCATTTGAACAAGTAGAGAAGTAGTTAATTAACTAAGATTAGTATAATTAACTGAATTCACATCATTTAATGGTGAAATTAAGTAGGTGTAAGAAGAACGTTCAGTCATGGACGATTGTTACTTCAGTGCCTCATTTTGATGGCCATCAATGGCGCAAGTATGGGCAGAAGCGCATTCACAGCTCAGAGTTTCCTAGGTAAGTAGCCGGATCTAATATTCTTATCAAAATAATTTTTATTTTGTTGAGAAATATGTTTGATGAATTATCATTTTGTTTGAAAGGAGATTCATCTTTGCCAATTGTTTACTAGCTAATTAGGTTTCTAGATCGGCTTGGGCGAATCAATTAATCATTAATCTTTGAGGTTAAGTTATTTTGATGATTCATTTGAAAAGGTAATTAATTTAAAGATTAATTCATGATGATGAGAAAGATTAATAATTTGTGGTGCTTAAATGATGTTTATAAATTTATAAAATTTGTATTGTTTATTTCAAAACAAAAAGTTTGTAAGAGTAGCCTATTTTTTATTTAGACTTCGTTTGTGCTGGGTTTCTTAATGCTTTGTAAAGTTGTTTTTTAATAAAAATGTCTTAAAAGTCAGAAAGAAAAATAATGGTTTAAAGCTAAAGCTGCCGCAAACAAAAACTTAGGCTTCTTTTGTTATGACTTTCTTACTACTAAAGCCGTCCCAAACAGGAGTTAAATTCTCATCAGCGCGGACCACTTGACCCCTGATTTCCTTATAATGACCACAATTGAAAAAGAACCTCTCTTATTTTTTAATATTTTTTAATGATTGATGAATATCTTTCATAAAAAATGAATCAAAATCTGATGCTTTTTATCGGGAATTGCTCATTCTGAAAGGGGCATTATCACTTCTTTTCTATTAAAATAATAATTGTAGCCGGTTTAACCAGCAACAATAATCTAGCTGAAAGGATTGTAAATGAGTCTCTTCTTGTTGAGAGCGGACATCGGACAGAGAGAACCATCTGGTTGTCTCTCTGTCTACAGTAAAAGTACAATCAAAGCACAGTTATTATAGCAGCTGCGTTTTAACCGTGCTTTCACTGTAAACAGAAAAAATCGGACGATTAGGTCTGTCCGCTATCCGCACCTAATAATCTACCCTTCTTATTTTCGCTTCTGCTAAAAAAAAAGCAAAGAAATGCGGTTTTAAAAATTTTAGCACATTCAATCAACCCTTTACCATACATTTACTATAGTTTTTCACTTATACAGAAGCTACTACAAGTGCACTCACAGCAAAGACCAAGGCTGCAAAGCAACAAAGACCATTCAACAAAAGGAAGACAAAATCTCCAATAATCCTCCAAAGTACGTGGTCAGCTACAGCGTGCATCACACCTGCAAAGCAATAGAGACTCACGAAATCCCCATTGTCATGGATTCCTTAGCCATAACAAATGAGCATTCTACTTCCAGTAGCCAAGCAGCATCACCTGATCTGTCTTCACCAGTATTGCCTAAACCAGTAGCAGACATCGAGCAGGTGAGTCCAATAATGGACTACACTGAACCTGATCATGGTGAGGCCAACTGGTTCGAGGGCTCGGGCCTCTTGTCGCCTTTTGCAGATTCTGATATTGATTGGGAGCGGCTCATGAGCTAGCTGTGTGTGGTACCAGCGGGTTAGTAAGGGAAGGTGAGTTTATATTTATGTGCAGGGGCTTAAGGGTTTGTTTAGGACGGTTTTCTTACAGCTTAAAACAGCTTTATAGTACAAAAATTTATTTTTTTATCTAAAAAATTAGTTAAAAAAGCAATAAAAAAGCTGTCCCAAATGAAATCTTATAATTTGCTCTGTACAATATCTCAAAAATATAACAGATAGATTTCTCTATGAGCTTACAGCATCGAATAGTCGCCAAAGCCAATTATAGATAATTGGGAATCCTTCGAGCTGACGAAATTAATAATATTATACGAGTCGCCAGAGCCTCTGGCTGAATAGCCTGTGGTTGTTAGAACCGATTGATAAACATTTAAATTAACAAGATGTAGAATAATAGAAATCAAATTAAGAAGAAGCTAATCTCATATATAGTTAATAATTTGGAGGAAACTCGATTCCCACCTATATAATTTATTTTTGTGAGGGAAGGATTTTGATTACCATCGGTTCTTATGCTTTATAATTTGGCAAAGTTGTTTCCATTTATTGTTGCTGTTCATTGTGAAAATTCAATCCCTTCGAGTTCTTTTACACCTTATAAAATCTAATGAAACCAATCTTTTGTGAAGGCTTTGGAGACCATAAGATAAGGGCCTATTTAGGATTATTTTTATTTTTTATTATATTTTTAGTTTTAAAGATGAGGTTTGTTTTCAAGCCAGTTTGGAATAATTTTTTATTTTTGTTTTTTCTTTTTTTTTTTTAAATGTTGTTTGTTTAGTGTGTTTTGAGAGTTTTTATTTTTATATTTATTTTTAAACACTTAAATTTTATTGAAATAATTTAATTATTTTTAAAAACAACTATCATTAGAGCTATGCCTATGATAACTAAATTCAAGTTAATTTGGTTTAATTATATTCCTAATTATATCATTAATTTTCGTAGTATTCATATTTTCTGATAAATTAAATGAAAGGGAATATGTGTTTTATATAGGGCTGTTAATAATTGGCATGACCTAAATCTACCCAAAAAAGTTTAGGTTTCTAGTCGACCATTCAAACAAACAGGTCGGGTTTGAATTCCAATTTATGTCCCTTTTGAAAAATCAGGTAGACTCCTAGTCAACATGCTAACTCAAATTTGACCCAACCCCGATTGAACTCACCAGTCCACTCGCACAGTGCCTTGCCCTAGACTCAAGTCATCTGCACCCGCAGCACTCATCCCAAACTCGAGCACCCGCACCTGCACTCGTGCGATCCCACCCTTGAAATTGTGTACACACTTGTGCACAATCACGCACTTGCAGCGACAATCACTCCCATGCAGTGCTGCATGTAGCTCCCACTGACGCTCGCATGTTGCGTATTTTACATGCAGGTTACGGGTCGAATCGGGTCAACTCGGTAACTTGGCGGGTTGATCTTTTCCAACCCGTTTACAAAATCGATTCGAGTTTGGGTCAGCTAAATTAGAACCAGGTTAATTTTTGGTTCACCCTGAACCTGACCCAAATACCAATCTTGACACCCCCTAGCTAATTTTATATTTACAAGTATGTCTTTGTAAATTACTACTGATTTATACTAAATATTGTTCCTTCGTATATATTAATGAATAAGATGCATACAGTTTCAACATTAATAAAACTTAATGGCTATTCCAAGCCCTCCTCATGTTATATATATATATATATATATATATATATATATATATATAACGCTCACAACATGGCCATGAATCTTATAATGATTACAGAAATCCATGACATTTTTAAAATAAAATATCTGCATATAACCTAGTGATTCTGATCCTAACCATATTTTTTTAGGGTGCTTTTTCGTGATGTCCACTTCAATAAGAATCAAGGCTATGGAAGGCCTCATCCTAGAGGTAGTGGCATGGTCTTTTTGAAGCAGCCTTCCAAAAATGGAACCCAGAGCATGCAGGACTTGATAGTTGAAAAAAATGTAAATGTAAATTAGGGAAAGAAATCCAAATCAAAATAATTGGGGATTCTTCCTTAATATCAACAAAGGCGTCCATTTAAGAAGACACATTTGACAATTGTTAATGTAGTAAGACCGCCTAGCAAAAACCTGACTGTAATCCAAATCATTGACAAGTTGAATGACACATAAAACATGCCAACGGAAAACAAACCAGAGTGTTTAAGATATCCAAAAAAAACATGAATGGAATCCAGATTCAACCTACACATGGAAAAGTTTCCAACTAAAATAAACTGGAAAGGATAAGCAAGTTTAATAACATCTTCATCTGAAATCAATATAGTCGGCATGCACACCCTTAAAAACCAAAGGCATAAATGATAAATAAAACTCATTAGAAGAAGAACTACCAAAGACCACATCTTTAAAGGAACGGGAAGGCAGATTTTTTACTTTCCCAATTCAGACCAAAGAAGCCTTGATTTTTACCAAAAATAGTCGCTAAGAAAGTACCCCGAGGGTTTGACGCAGCAGGCGCCGCCATAGATCTATGGACCAGAGAAGGCCCTAACCACTGAAGCTCTCATTGACCACAAATTCACGCACGAATCCAAAAATCTAAGTGAGAAGAAGAAAGGTGAAAACAGAACCCTATAATCTCTAGAGAGATGGGGGAAAAGAGACTTGTGGTGGGCGAAGCCATCCTCATGTTATTATATTTGCTTGTGTATGAGATTTTGTAGAGGTTAAGCTTCTCAATCATTTTTATAATATTGTATTATTACTCTCACCAAATATAATTTTAATTAAAAATCAATGAATGAAATACCCAAAAAAAACTGTAATCTTTAAATGAAGGCCTAAATATCAACTATAAATACTTATATCCAACTGGTTAGTTCTCTTTCCCACTTGATTTACTATTACTTTTGTATGTAAAGAGAGACGAGCAACAACGGAATTGGGAAAGGAGTAAACGATATTCTCTGTGGCCTTTATCTATGCACTTCATAGAGCTATAAGACCATCTTTGATTTGCTTTTTCTCATCACCATTTCATTTCTATAGCTTTGAATTTGTCTGAAGTAGAGTTTTGAAAGAGTAGCTCAAGGAAGCTTCTTCGCCTTCTTCGACGATGACAATGTTTCTATCATATCAAACATTATGATGGGAGCGCATTGTGATTGCAATGATATTTCTCCCTATTCGCGTGCTTCTTCTGCTAGATCCCTTAAATCCATGAACTCCTGGATTTATTAAATATGAAATTAAAGGCAAAATGGAGCAGGAACGTGATTTAAGTTTTTATAGGATTTAAAGTTGTTATTTTTGCTATTTAATGGGATTCAGGCTAAATCATGCTTAAATCTGGCTCAAATCCTGTATAAAAACAACCCCTAAATCCAGGAAAAAGAAGATTTTGATGGGCAAAATTGCCTAAACATTTTTTAGTTATTAATATTATTTTGAGGGTGGGCAATTGTCCCCCACAATCAACTAAGCGTGATTCTTTCCCCTGTTTATCACGGTATTGTTGTTATCATTATTGTTTCTTATTAAATTCAAATTGACATGCAAAAAACAATATGGGGATATAAATGTTTGCATTTTATTAATATTAATAATAATAATTTTATTTATTATTATTAGTATTATTCTATTTTTAGGACGATCACAAAAAACTCTTAAATCTTACAAAATTAACGCCCAATTTCTAAAATGATTTAAGTCCTCTTTCGAAAAAATTTCCTTTTTTGTTATTAGAGTTTCTATTGTTAAAAAAAAATCTGTATTTTTAATTTTTAAAACATATCTAGTTAATCTTAAGCATATCCAAAAATAACTTTGAGTATTTCAAAAATAATTTATACTATCATCCTTCATCATTGACCACCGTCACCACCACTAATAATGACCATTACAGACCCTGACCACCATCATTGATTGCCATCGCCACCATCATCCCAACATCTCGCTGCCACTATTGCATAAATTAAAATATAAATGAATAAAAGTGATATGAAAGGGCCCCTTAGTGTCAATAAATTTATTCAATTAGTTCTAGAAAGTTCCTACTTCAAAGGGTTGATATCTAATTTTCAAATAATCAAACTTATCTTCCAGCATTCAAACATATAGGCCCTCAAAACAACATTAATGACCTTCATCCACTTTGACAAAACTATGGAAGAATCACCATCGAATTAATCTATGACAGGAAGCTTACAACGACTTAGAAGTATATAAATGCACATGTTAATAGTAAGAATGGAGTATAAATCCAATTAAATATGTTGGAAAAAGTTTTGACTTGATTTTCATTATTGACATCTATCAAACTCTAAATCCATTCATTTTCTTTTTTAAGATTAATTGCTATTAACTTAAGATCAATTCACGTTTATTTTTTTAAGATGATTATTGTCAAATTCAGGCTCGGTTCATATTAAGACTTCATTTAGAATGATTTTCTTACTGTTTCTTAAATCAATTTTTTAGTAATTTTTTTACTTGAAAGCTGCTTTAAGTAGTAAAAAAACTGTCATAAATGGAGCCTAAGGCATCGTTTGGAATGGCTTTCTTTATGCTTCTTAACAAGGGCGGATGGAGGAGGGGGCAAGGGGGGGCACGTGCCCCCCCCAAAAAATTAAAAAAAAAATACTGGGATATGAAAGCTGTTGGCCGGGAATAAAAAAAAAAAACTGGAAATAAGTAAAAAACGAATTTAGGTTTTCGGTTTAGTCATATTCGCTCCCACAGCCGCTCGGCCCGCTCCTCCTTTCGCGTTTCTTCACGCAGGCCGAAGCCGTTCCTTTCGCAGCTCTTTGGCGTTTCTTCCGGCGACGGAGGCGACCGGCGGCGGGGTCTGTCCAGCGGACGACGGTCGGAGATGACGACGTCTCTTACTCCTAGACCGGCGTTGGAGGAAGCCGTGAGGTATTTATTTTAACAAAATCCTGTTTCACCGAGACACCGAATCACCTTTACTTTCAACATTTAGAAGGCCTAAAGAAATTGATGTCTCTCTCTCTCTTGTCCAAGAACGCGAGTACGCGACGAGTCTTTCCGAGGACAAGATGTTTGGCTTTGGCCGGATATAAATATATTTTTTTGTTATTTGATTTTTTCATTTTGACGCGCAATTGATTTACATTTATATGGTTGATTTTATAAGTTTTATATTTTGGTCATTTTTTAAATAGATATATAATCAGATTAATGTTAAGGCATCTTTGAGTTGGAATATTGAGGTGGAATGTTATGGAGAGATATTTCAAATGATCATTCGTTCCAAAAACATCAAATGATAATAGCAATCAAGTTGAAGATCATAAAGAAAAGCGTATTCGAGTGGAAACTGATTTACCTAACAATATAGAAGTAAGCGTTGAAAATCTTTCATCTGATCCAGGACTACGAATTGTTGATTTTAATCCTAATATTCGGGATGAAGTTCGAAGAGTATATTTACAACGAGGGCCATTTCAACCTCGTAGTCATAATTTTCCAAAAACTAAATTCGGGATGAAAGACAGAAGATTTAATCATACTTGGTTTGACAAGTATTCAGATTGGCTAGAGTATAGCATAAGCAAAGACAAATCATACTGTCGTTATTGTTATCTATTCAGAAAACCAGGTAGAGGCAATGAAGATGAAGAAGCATTTAATAAAAATGGATTTTCATGGATATGCGATCTGATGATCAGTTCACCTCATTAAAAGATATTGAAAGTCTTGCTGAGAAAATGATCCAAGTAGGAAGGATATAATATATCCTGTTGTTTTTAAACTACTGGAATTGGCATTGGTATTACCTGTTGCTACAGCCGGCGTTGAAAGAGCATTTTCTGCCATGAATATTATAAATAATCGACTGCGAAATAGGATTAGCGATCAATGGATGAATGATTTATTACTTGCTTATGTTGAAAAAGAAATTTTGGATTCTATTGATAATGAAGTTATCATTCAACTCTTTCAGAATATGAAGAGTAGATGTTATAAATTGTAAATTGTTTATTATATTGCATTTAATATTATATGTTTTAAGATAATTATTAATAAAAAATTTTTAAAACTGCCTATGCTGGTCCCAAGCCCAGATGAAAAAAGTTGAGGAAAAATTTTACTAAATTAATTTAGGCCCTTCCATTGACAAATTTCCTGGCTCCGCCACTGCTTCTTAAAGCAGTTTTTTAGTACAAAAAATAAAACTTTTGTACTAGAAAGCCACTTTACGAAGTAGTAATAAAGCCGTCCCAAATGAAGCCTAAATCTATAACTTGAATCACCTCATGATGCAACTATAAAAAAAATTCCAATAGTTTCGTGTATCAACCACAACAAGAAGACGTAAAGAGGAGAAAAAATAGAGGAGAGTGATGTCATTCAAGAAAGAATGAAAAGAAATTTAGATACTTGATTAGAGACATTCTTTAACTTCTTCAAGAAGGAAGATGTGTTAATATTTTTTAAGTACTTGTAAGAGAAGAATCACTTGTTTGGCTGTTTGTGAAATAAAAACAGGGATTTTTTTTCCTGTATGGTGCAGTGTACTGTATGGATCAGGTATACTAATGAAATGAAGTGGTAACGTTACCTTCTTTATATTTTAACATAATAAGTTAATATTTTACGAAATGAGTATTCAATATCTTTTTCCCAAAAAAAGTATTCAATATCTGGAATTACATCAAAGTAAAAAAATAAAAAAAAAATATATACAAAATAAAAAATTAAAAAGTAAAAAACAAATATACAAAATAGAGATCGGGTCTGCGAGCGGACAGATGACGGAAACAATTCATCCCTTCTCACTCATGCTCGAACTCCCTAAATGTCTCTCTCACACACACACACACACATATATATATATATATTTAGAGTGAAGTTAGTAAAATTTTTTGAATAAACTCAAAATGATCATATCTATTTTATAATTCTAAAATATATACAACTAAAGACATAAGTTAAAAATGCAAATATATCCATCATAACTATAGTTCAAATATATCTATATCTTGTAGCTCAAAATAACTAATCTATCATTTCATCCCACGCTCCTCTCTCTCCTCCTCTCTTGCGCCGCCTGTGCGATTTTAGGGTTTCCTGTGTCTCCTATCTTTCGGCTGCTTCCGGGTGATCTTGTGTGTGCGATCTCGTGAGTTATTGTGCAACTGGTTCCTGTGGGTGTTGGTGGCCTTCGGGCCTTCAGCGATGGCTGGATCATCTTCGGTTTGTCCTTGGGGGAATTTCTCCTCTAAAGCTCAAGATGCTAAAAAAGGGTTCTTTAATCCTGACTCGGAGTCTTCTTCTCCTACTAAATCTAGGTCTTTTAAAGATGTTCTAGCGGGATCTTCAGGTGATACCTTACCTTCTCTGACTCAATCTACCTTTAATGGTGTGCTGGCAGTGATGATTTTGATGATGATGTCTTAAAACTTGCTTCACCTTTTCGTTTTACTTTGGTTGGCAAGTTTGGTTTGCGTAGGTCTAATCTCGACGCGATTCGTTTGTTTTTTGGTAATCTTAAACTTTCTGGTTTCTATTCTGTAGGGCTTTTGGACTCTAAACACGTTGCGATTCAGCTTTCTAACGATTTAGATTACAGTCGTGTTTTTTCTCGTAGATCCTATTTTATTTTTAACTGTCAAATGAGGATCCTTAAATGGACTCCCTTTTTCGATGTCAAAGAAGAATCTCCGATTGTGCCTATATGGATTTCGTTTCCGAACTTACGCCTTCATTTTTTTAATTCTAAAGTGCTGCATGCGTTGGGGGCGATTTTTGGACGTCCTTTACAAACCGATCAAGCTACTGCTTCTAGAACTCGTCCCTCTGTTGCTAGGGTGTTAGTTGAAGTTGATATTACTGTTAAGCATGCTAAGGAAGTTTGGGTTGGATCAAAATCTTTTGGTTATCTTCAAAAAGTGGAATTTGAGAAAGTGCCAGATTTTTGTAGTCATTGTAAAGCGCACGGCCATGCAAATTCTGAATGCTTTAAACTTCATCCTGAACTTAAAAAAGTTTCCAGCAACTCTACTGGGAAGGTTTATTCTGAAGCTGTTAACACCGTGGATAAGGATTCTTTAGAGATTCCTTAGGAAGTGAATAATGATTTACAACCTTCCAATGTTGAGATGGCTGGAAACAAGGATGATTTTGAACCGATTCAGGAGATCTTAAATGTGGATTCAACGCAGGTGGAACCCGAGAAAGAAGCTAATTATGGCTCTGGTTTAACTTCTTATCAAGATTTGATGATTACTAATCTGCCTAGTCCTCTTAAAGGTATGATTGCTTTAGATAAAATCGGTCTGCCCTATGTCAGACATGGTTGATTCCTTTTTCTCCTTTCTGGTGTGGTTGATGGAATATTTTGTTGTCTGGGTTATTCTGCTTGTGTTAGCTGTTAATTTCTATATGATGTTTTTAGTTTTTCTGGAGTTCCATAATCTGGGTGTGTTCATATGGCTGGACTATAAGGAGGAGTTATTTGGTTAAGTTATTTTCTGGAATATCATGGCTGCTGGTCAGTTGATTATCGGGGAAGTTTTTCTGTGCTGGAACTATTGCTGTAGGAATTGGGTTTCTCTGGGTTGGTTTCTGGATATTTTGTTGGATTGGATCATGAAAGGGGTGAGTATTGATGGGGGTGGTCATTCTGTTGTTTTAGGCATTCATATGGTCAGTGAGGTTGGGTACTTATGCTCCAGTTGGAATTCCTTATCTTTTCCCTCGGGCTTGGCTATCGTTAATTAATTTCAATTCTATGGCATCTAGGGATGTTTTTTCTATTGTTTCCAACTGCTGTTTTACCTCTTTTGGGAGTTTATCTTGCAGGTATCAATACTTTTTGAGTAATATGAGCTTCAAGGACAGCAAGGTAATCTCCTTCTCTTTTGCCTTTTTAACACTACAGGAAAACAGCTTATTTCCGACGGAATTTTCGGCGGCGGAACTAAATTCGTGAAAATTTCCGACGAATTTTCCGGCGGATTTCCGACGGAAGAGGGCAAAGTTGGTTCGGCTGAAGAGAGGTCCACGCGGGGGCTTGGCAAATCTGAATTTTTTTTTTAAATTTTTTTTTGACATTCCGACGCATAAAAAATCCGCTGGAAATTTTTTTCCAACGCAAAATCCGCCGGAAAAACGTCGGAAATGTTTCCGGCGACTTATTTTGCGCCGGAAGTCCTTTATCGACGCGCGTATAACCGGCGAAAATATTTTCGCCGGAAATCCGCCGGAAATGCAATTTTCCGACGGATTTTTGGTCATTTTCCGACGAAAACGGCCGCCGGAAAATGACGTTTTTCCCGTAGTGTAAGTATCTATGTGCTATTTATTTTTTGCAGGAAGATTGAGCTGAAAAGGTTTTATCTGTTCTTCCTTTTTTGGGTGCTGTTTCTGAACAGCCCGAGCTTATTTACTTGTTCTTTTTGTAATCATAGAAAAAGGACCTACCGTCTCTTAGGTTTTATTTCTTTTTTTAAATGTAGCTCTATCGATCATTAGTGAGATGGTGGGTCCTTTTGAGGACTCTGTAACCGTTTTTTGGCATTAACGCATAGGCCCCATAAGAGGGTTTTAACCAAAAAAAAAAACTAATCTATCATTGAGATCCATTTAAAAAAAAATTATGAATCCTTTCTCATCCATCTAGCATTAAATTCCACATCTTTTAAGAGTAAAGAATGAACCAATGCTAGGTTCTTAAATAAATTATTGTATATCATATCAATCTCTTTCTCAAAATAGCTAATAATACTTGATAGCTTTGCTAAAAGTTTAGTAAATATTTTTCTATTCTGAGAAGCTAATGTTTTAGCTCATATTGCACTAGCAACTTGACTTATACTATAAGCCATATATCTTTACAATATATTCACAAAGAGCTTGACCAACAGTAATAAGGTGACATCCTTTGGAAGATGATGATATTTCTCTATTTACTAATTCAATTGGATATTTTCTAAAATTTGTTTTAGGATGATCAATAGCTAGAGATGCATCTATGCCAGTTTCTATGAAAGCATTAGTCTTATATTAATACTTTGAAAATAATACTTAGTTAGAAAAAGTAGCTAAATATGTGACGCATATTCCTCTCAGACAATCAATATCCTTTGTTTATTTCTATCCCAATAAATTTATGATTTTTTAACTCTCGAATATGACTCCATGTAGCTTTTTGGTACTGAATTTGATTCTTACATTAATCAGATGTTGTGAACAAAGGGGCACTCATAACCCTACTCAATATGACTCAAAAAAAGGTAAGTCATACTGGGTTGAATGATGACAAAACAAGCCCATGACTAGAATTTTGGGAACTTTAAGATTTTTTTTTTTTAATTTTTTTTAAACAAACCGTAGAGCTACTAATATAATACCAAACAGAAAAATTAACTCATCCAAAATTTTTCTTTTCTTCCTTTTTCATTCAACATTAAAATTTATATATATAATAAAATTTATACACTACAATATATGATTATTATAGATCAGAACATATATAAATACTTCTACGCACTTAACATATGAGATCTTTAATTTTCAGCTACTCAACTGACTCTTTTCTTTTTTCCTGACCCGAAATAAAGTGCATAATAGGTGTGAGCAAACACAACTCAATTAGTCACACGCCCTAATTTAAATTTTTAATATTTAACTGAGCTCATTATACATATTAAATGAATTTAAGAGCATATGATCACAAAGCATTATACTAGGCAGAATATAGCTTGCATATAACTAAACTAAAGAAGATTAGGCACTTAAAACAAATAAATAATCAAATCATATATGTCACACCCCAAAATTTAATTTGGAAGAATTTCATCTTTCTTTTAGGACATAATTACATATTCTTCACCATTATAAAATTTTTCTTTTTATAAACGTGTTTAAGCTAATTTAATTAGCTAGGATAAAGATTCTTAAAATTTTTTCAAAAATAAATGGTCACTCAAGCAAACACGTAAGCTTCAGCCATGCAACCAATGAACTAAAAAAAAAGCTTCGGGGCATTGTCGGCATTGGAAGCTAATAATATGCAGCTGGCCATCATGACTTCAATGGCTGTTTTTCTCCTCGCTTTTCTGCAGTGGAAACCATCCGCCATCATCCATTAGTTTCATGACAGGGAAATATTTGTCCCATATATATTTCCAGCTTCTTCAAGAATTCGTTCACACGTTCAAATTTACGCATGAGATTTAGATAAGAAAGCGGCATATTCTGTTTCGCTGCATCTATCTTTTTTTTTTTTTTTTTTTTGGGGGAAATTTCAAGCTTTTCAGACCTATTTTTTCTCTTAAGTTTTATCTATAGCTGCTTCCGTTAGTTCCACAAAAAGTCGCGTTTGTCGTTTATAGATATGCCGTGTTTCATGCTTTTGAAGGCGACACTTCTGTCCCATTAACGGACTATTACATAGAGTTTCAACAGTATCTAAATAATTCTATCGTTGATTTTTCAAAGAACGTAGTGTTAGGATCGGTCCAAATTTAGTTTATTTGCTAAGTAATTTAGAGGAATTTTTTAGCTCTTCTTGCAAGAGAGAGAGGGAGAGAGAGGAGAGAGAGACAAAATTTGGAGGAAAACCTTCAAAAGCTTTACTCAAGTTTAGGGTTTTAAGTAAAGCTTTTGAAGGTTTTCCTCTTCCAAATTATGTCTCTCTCTCCTCCCTCTCTCTCTCTCTTCCAAAAAGAGCTCAAGAATTCCTCTAAATTACTTAACATGTCGAATGAGCAAAAAATTTATAAACATATAATTTTGGATATAAACTTTTAGGGTTTTGAAAGAGCGAAATGATTAGATATGAACTACATACATAACTTCAAGTAAGGGTGTGGATAAAGAATTTGATTCAAAAAATTTGAGTTGGGATTGATCGACTTAATGAACATGTTAAGTTCGAGTCTTGAATTATGACCTATTTAATTCGGGAGATGGATTTTGGTTGAGCTGTTAACCTGATAATGACCCATTTAATTATTTTTTCTCTTAAATTCTTTTGTTTGTTAGTATGTTCTTCTTATTTTTTATCAATTAATTTAAACATTATAATGGACAAGTTATAATTTATTTTAATTAAAACATATTATCGGGCTAGGTTCGTATTGTCCGACCGGTTGCTAGTAGGTCTGGTTTGAGTCCACATTTTGAGCCCATTTATTAAATTGGTCGTGTTCATGTCAAATCAATTTTGGATGAGCTTAAACCCAACTCGTTAACTTGTTTTTATACCACTATATCTAAGGGTCAGAGGCAAGAGCATAGAACAATTTAACAGTCAAATTTGTTGAAGCATACAATATAATGTATAATCCATTAATTGAATTGAGTATAGTATATAATTTTTTCTCTCCATCTTTCACATGCAGAGTTTTTTTTTATGGACATCTAGGTTAATTAACGTGAAGTCGCACACACATCATATGCGCAAAATTCGAACTCAATACCTATTGGTTGCTAGCAAAAGCTCCCGGCCAACCAACAAATTAAGAATTCATTTGGGACGGGTTTTTTACCTCTTCTTAAAGCGGCTTTGTTGTACAAAAATTTTATTTTTTATACTAAAAATCGTTTTAAAAAATAGTAAAAAATTCGTCCCAAATAAAGCCTGTTTTATAAAGTTGCTTCTAGTAAAAAAAAAATTGAATATGAAACTTTTGTACTGAAAAGTTATTTCTGAAAGTAGTAACAAAGTTATCCCAAACAAAGCCTAAAATGAGCTGCGTTTTTCGTACGTAGAGTTATGGACGTAGTAGGCGTGAAATAATTTCTCCATTCAATGAGAGAGAAATTTTGAATTATTGGAACACATGATTGGACTTAATTACTATAATTAATAATTTTAAGAAAATTTTAAAATTGTTACTGTAGTTATCACAACTGAATGATTTCCAAGTAAATGGTTACCAATGCGCTGATTTCTGCTGGTCACTTCTTCACAAGAGTACACAAGCCTGATGTCATTCATAGCACATCAGCCTTCTGTCGTTAGCTCTGAGGTAAGGGCTTAGCTAATCATTAGACCTCCCAAAGTGATCTATTTTGGTATCAATAAGCTCTACAGTTTTTGCTGGTTTATATATATACTGTGAAATTTAAAAATGCAAGCAAAGAGTTAAGTGAAGGGTCTAAATATTTTAAATAGGAAGTTAAGTAATTTGTGAGAATTTAAAATTAAATTTGCGTTTTTATGCTATTTTGCTTAAAATATAAGAGGAGTTTTTTTTAAATAGCAAAAAATTATTAAATATGTGATTAAAATTTGGAATTATTAATCAAATTAAGGTGTGATTTTTTTTTTTCTTTTTGATAAATATGGTGCTACAGAAGGTGTTTGGATTAAAGGAAAAAAATTGAAATTTAAGTCTATTTTGTTATTTGGGGTTAATTGTAAGGAAGTATATCATAAAAGGTTGTCATGCACATCTTTAGAAGAAGATGATATAATATAGGCTTCATTTAAGATAAGTCAAAAGTCGGTTCTATAATCAGTTTTCGCCCTAGCCGCCTCTCTGCGTCTCTGAGGCGATTTTGTTGCGATATCTTCGTTTCGTGGGGTGAGGCCCCTTGCTTTGGTTTCATCCGGGTGTCTGGCTATCATTGCTTAGCCTTTCCTCTGGTAAACTCGTTCTTCTCTATGGATCGGTTGTTTCCTATTTTTTCTGCCTCCTTCCCCTATTTTTTGTCTGGCTTTTTGGTGGTTTGGGGGTTATTTTTTCTTAGATGGGGTGGGCGGCGATGTCAGCTCCGATGTCGTCTACCCCGGGCGTTGCTACAGCCCTAGCTGGTAATACTAGATCTTTTAAAGATGTTTTTTCCAGTGGATCGTCTTCGTCTTCTTCAAAAGTTCAATATGTGCACTCGACTTTTAAAGGTTGTCCTGCTCTGTTATTTGAGGATGTGGTGGTTCAACAGTTGGCTGCTCCTTTTTCTTTCACTCTTGTCTGTAAGTTTGTGCTTCGTAGGCCCAATCTGGATGTTATTAGAAATTTTTTTTACAGTTTGAAACTATCTGGATCCTTTATTGTTGGTTTGCTTGACTCAAAACATGTAGCTATACAATTGTCTAACGATCTAGATTATAGCCGTATCTTCTCTCGTCGCTCCTACTATATTCAGGGTTGCCAAATGAGACTCCTTAAATGGTCCCCGGACATTGATCTGAGGGAAGAATCCCCCATTGCTACTGTATGGTTAGCTTTTCCTAATCTCAGCCTGCAATTTTTTAATTCCCATATCTTGTTTGGCCTTGCGTCTGTGTTTGGTTGGCCTTTATAGACAGACCAAACCACTGCCTCTCTCTCGAGACCGTCGGTGGCTAGAATATTAGTAGAGCTGGATGTGACTAAAAAACATCCGCAAGAAATTTGGTTAGGATCGGAGATGAACGGCTATTTCCAAAAGGTTGAAATTGAAAACTTACCTGTATTTTGCTCGCAATGTAGGATGCATGGTCATGGGATAAACGAATGCTTTCGTTTACATCCTAATTTACGTAAGGAGAAAAATGTGCCTAAAGTGAATGAAGTTAAGGAGAATGGTGTAAGTATTGTGCTACAGGTGCCTACTCCTTTATTGATGGTTAATGATGTTTCTGTTCTGGTTCAAAGCGTTGATTCTGGTGAAAAAAAGGGGGAAGAAAATGTTGTTCCTATCATCACTATACCTGTTACTAAAAACCCGAATTTTATAAACTCTGGTAATGAAGATATAGCTGGTCACTCACCGACTGGTCCCGTCTTTCTTGGTGACGACAGCATCCTAGATCAACAAAAGTGGGTTAACGCTGATATTGTGAAAAGCTCTAATGAGTTGGTTGTTGTCCTACATGAAGGGGAAGCAATTCCTTCTAACTCTTTAGAGAAAGTTATTATTAATGGCAGTAATGCTAATGTTATTAATGACATTTCTCCGGTGACTAATACTGATCCTTCTGTTATTTCTGTTAAGTCTCCTCTTACTAATGTTGTTCTTCAAAATCCTTTGTCAGATAACAAAAAGTTGAATGTCTCCACTAAGGAGGATGGTGTGCTATTTTTGGAAGTTGAAAGTTCAGCTATGGATCCTTCGGTTGGTGAGATGAACAATGATTCTCCTTTATCTGAACATTATAATTGTGATGCTTTTACTGATACGGAAATTGAAATAAATGCTAAATGTTATGCTAGAATGGATAATGATCTTAGCTTTACTAAGAGCCGTGGGAAGAGAGGTAGAAAACCTAAAAATATTATTTTGCATTCTCCTAGGAATACCCGTTCACATACTACCCATTAATTTTGTTTTTATGATTAACACGATTATCTGGAATGTGAGGGGGATCGGTTGCCCATCCTCTAGACTTCGGGTTAAAAATTTATATCGTATTCACAATATTTCTGTCCTTGTTCTGCTTGAACCTCTTATTTCTATGGACAAACTTCTTGCTACAGCTAAATTTTTAGGCTTTAAGCATGCTTTTGCGAATGTTTCTAACAAAATTTGGGTGTTCTGGAATTGATGTGATTGGTAACTTTGCTCAAGTTATGCATTGTAATATTAAATTCTTAAACTTTCAATGTGTTGCTTCTTTTGCTTATGCTGCTTCCTCTCGTTTTGCTAGGAAAGTTTTGTGGGAGAAAATTGAGAATTCTTATAGTATTTGCTCTTTACCTTGGTTGGTGGGTGGTGATTTTAATTCCATTACTACTCCTTCTGAGCATGTTGGGGGATCCCATCCTATTTTTTAATCTTTGGAGGATTTTAATGATATGATTATAAACTGTAACCTTATTGATATTGGTTTCGCTGGCAACAAATTTACTTGGAATAGGGGTCATCTTTGGCAAAGGCTTGACAGAGTTCTTTTTAATAATGCTTGGGTTAATGTCTTTAATTCTTCTAAGGTGGTGCACTTGAGTTGTACCCTTTCTGATCATTCCCCTCTGCTCAATAATGTTAATTGTAAAATGGTGGGTTTGCATTCTCGTTTTAGATTTCAGAACATGTGGCTTACTCATGATTCGTTTCTTAATGTTGTGCAAACTAATTGGTTGGCGCCTATTTATTCGGACAACTCTATTAGTGGTATGGATTTGCTTTGGGCTAAATTAAAAAGGTTAAAAATGGTTCTTAATTGGTGGAACCTGCATATTTTTAAAAATATTTTCTCCAACATCAAGGAGGTGGAAGAGAAGATTAATAGTCTGGAAGAATGTTGTCAAGTCAATCCTACGGCTGCTAATTGTACTGTCCTTAATGAGGCTATGATGTCCCTCAGTAAACTTCAATGTCAGGAAGAGATTTTTTGGAAACAAATGGCTTCGATGAAACATTTGTCGGAAAAGGATAATAACACTAGGTATTTTCATGCTTTGGTTAATAAAAAACGTGCTATTAATGGTATCCACAAGTTCTCTCGTGCAGATGGTTCTTTTACTGAGAATGATGAGGAGATAGCTAATCTTGTTGTTAATTTTTTCAAAATCATCTCAATAAAAACTTCTGTCCTATTGATATTGAAGATCATTCGTTTATTCCGAATATTGTGACTCAAGAGGAGAATGTGTCCCTTTCTTTGTGCCCTCTTATGGAAGAGGTTAAGAATACTTTATTTGATATGAATGCTGATTCGGTGGCTGGGCCTGACGGGTATACTGTTAAGTTTTTTCAACATACTTGGCATTTTGTCTGTGAGGATGTTTATAGTGTTGTTGTTGATTTTTTTAATGGTTCTCCCATTCCTAATTTTTTCTCTACTACTTCTATTGCTTTGATTCCTAAGAGTAATGAGGTTAATTCTTGGAATGATTTTAGGCCTATTAGCTTGTGTTCTGTTTTTTATAAATTAATTTCAAAAATTTTGGTGAATCGTCTTTCTTTACTTCTTCCTAATCTCATTTCTCCTAATCAAATGGGATTTGTTAAAGGTCGTATTATTGTTGATAACATCCTGCTTGCTCAAAAATTTTGTCAGGACTTGGACATTAAAACTTGAGGGGAGAACATGATTTTGAAACTTGACATTGCTAAGGCTTATGACAACATTAATTGGAATGCCCTTTCTTTTCTATTATCCTTAATGGTAATTGTCATGGGTTCTTCAAATCTTCTCATGGTTTGAGGCAAGGGGATCCTATCTCCCCGGCGATCTTCATTCTTGCTGTGGATTACTTATCCAGAGGGATTTCTGATTTGTTTTGTAAATTTCCTAGACTTTATTATAGAACTTTGGGTGGTATTAACATTTCTCATTTATGTTTTGCTAACGATTTCATTAATTTTATGAACGCTTCTCAGAACGGTATCTCTAAAGTTTTGGGTTTATTTAACCAATTTGAAGATGTCAGTGGCCTCGTTTTTAATAAAGGTAAGAGTGGGTTTGTTACTTCTAAGAATGTTCCGCATAATAGGATAGTGGACATCAAGGATTTTACGGGTTTCTCCCAAGTTAATTTGTCTTTAAAGTATTTAGGGATTCCTTTATTTAAAGGTAGAAAGAAGTCTTTTCTTTTTGATGATTTAATTTCTAAGGTTCATAACAGGTTGGTTACTTGGGATTCTAATTTTTTGAGTTATGGTGGTAGGCTTGTCCTTATCAAAAGTGTGCTTGCCTCTATCCCGGTTTACTCTTTTCAAGTTTTATTTCCTACTAAGTTGGTCTGCTTGAGGATTGATAGGATTTTTAATAAATTTTTTTGGAGGGGTTCCTCTAGCAATTCTAAAATTCATTGGTCATCCTGGTCTAAATGTTGTGGGACTACTCAGGAAGGTGATCTTGGCTGTAAGTCCATGCTTGATATGGCTTCTGCTTTCTCTTTTAAACTGTGGTACAACTTAAGGGTTAATAGTTCTTTATGGGCTAACTTCATGAGGTCCAAGTACTGTGGGGATACCCATCCCTCCATTTGTTTTTATTCTAAAGGTAATTCTAAAGTTTGGCATCGTATGGTTCAGGTTAAGTT